>NC_084824.1:47935723-48095784 GCF_958449725.1 Rosa rugosa
GGGCTACTTTTTTTTTTTTTTTAGCAAAAGAAAAAATGCAGACTTGTTTACCTAAAGAACAATTTTTGAAGGACATTAAGGGACTAGTGAATCTGATGACTAAATACGTGTACAGTTTAAATTGTTATTTTTCTCAGCCCCTTAAAATTGTCCCTTGAATAAGTTGGACCGAGAAAAATGGTATTTAAAATCGAATCTATGATCCCACATCTATGCGTATGTATCTTTCAATAAGAGATTATATTGACTTTTATTAAGTGCATAAAAGCATCTGCAATGGGAGTAATTTTATATACACCCCTCTTTCTACTTAATTCACATCCCCATTTAACTTTCTTCTATAAAACTTCTATTTTTCCTTGTTCAAAAATCAATATACACCTCTATAGCCAACACCTCCTCCACCATTTCCATCACGGCTCTACCTCCTTATCACATTTTTTGGTGGTATTCCATTAAAACAACACACAACCACACCCTCCTTGTCCTCGTGGTTTTGGTTAGAGAGAGTGAGAGAGGGGTCGGTTTAGCCAGAGAGGGAGTGTGACATACATGTATGTACTATAGAAGTTTTGCCTTTTTTATGAAATAAATGTTTTGTCTAAAGAAAAGATTAGATGTAATTGAAGAGATCTAAACAACATGTTAATTTAAGCAAGTAGGCTAACTATGAAGAGCGCTGCAGATGAGCTCTGGCTTGTAGGTTATTCTAGGTTACTTAGAGTAACCTACATATGGAGGTTACATGTTCAATTCTCACCATCATCATGAAGATGAGATTGAAAATTATCGTTTCTCTTAAGGAAAAAAAAAATATAGTGAGCCGTGCAAATTTTAAACTCACCAGTTTTAACTAGGCTTGGAAAATCATGAGTGCAAAATGTATGATATCTCTAATCATTTATGGAGAGTAAAATTCACACTCCCCCCTTTTTGTAAACCACTCTCGTTTTCTCTTTTATTCATTAAATTTAGCCAAAACGCTCTATCTATTTGATGTTCCTGGCGACCCGCCTAGTCCGTTAAAAGTGTTAAACGCATGGAGTAGCATGCTCTACTTCTCATGCTCCATTTCTAAGCTGAAGCTTAGTCGACTCCTCTCTCTAAGCCTCACCAAATCCCTGTGTACTGCAGCTGCAACCTCTTTCTTTCAAACCCAGAATCTAAAGCCCCTCAACTCCAAAATCTCAACCTACATGCGCAATGGGTTTGTCGAAGAAGCCCAGAAGCTGTTCGACGAAATGCCTCACAGAAACACTGTCACCTGGAACGCCATGATTCGTGGGTACTTTCTAAACGGGAAGTTCCATGATGCGGTCAGTTTGTTTAATCGGATGACGGAGCGGGATGTCTTCTCGTATAACACGGTGATTGCCGGGTTGATGCAATGTGGGGATGTGGAGGGCGCTAGGCGAGTCTTTGACGGGATGGTTTTCCGAGACGTTGTGACTTGGAATTCAATGATTTCCGGGTATATTCGTAATGACAGGATTGGTGGAGCGTTGCAAGTGTTTGATGGGATGCAGGTGAAGGATGTGGTTTCTTGGAATTTGGTTGTTGGGGGACTTGTGAAGTATGGGGAGATTGATTTGGCTGAGGAGTATTTTAAGAAGATGAGCATTCGAGATTGTGCTTCCTGGACTATAATGATTTCGGTGTTTGCTAATGCAGGACGGATTGTTGAAGCTCGAGAGCTCTTTGATGACATGCCTCTGAGGGATGTTCAGGCTTGGAATGCGATGATAGTTGGGTATATAGAAAATGGGTGTTTTGAACTTGCAGAGGGGTTGTTTCAGAAGATGCCTGAGCGGGATTTTGAATCTTGGACTCAAATGGTAGATGGGTTGGTCGAGGCCCAAAGAGTTAATGATGCCTTGAAGCTATTCATGGAGATGCCTGAGAAATGTCCCAAAACATGGAACTCGATCCTTTTGAAATTAATAAGAAATGAGCTCACTAGAGAAGCTCATGCTTGTCTTGAGAAGACGCCTTACAGAGATGTCATATCATGGACAAATTTGATTGTTGGATATTTTGGAATCAGAGAGGTTGGCGTCGCAATTAAACTTTTTGAGTCCATGCCTACTCGAGATACAACTGCATGGAATGCCACGATATTTGGATTAAATGAAAACGATCGTGGTGAAGAAGGTTTGAAGCTTTTCATGAGAATGAAAGAATCAGGGCCATCACCAGACAAAGCTACATTTACTAGTGTTTTGACAATCTGTTCAGACTTACCAACCTTACACCTAGGTAGACAAACTCATGCACATATAGTAAAAGCAGGATTTGGTGACATTGTTTCAGTTTCCAATGCTATGGTTACCATGTATGCAAGATGTGGGAACATGGATTCTGCTTTACTGGAATTCTCGTCCATGCCTAGCCGTGATGTCATCTCTTGGAATTCTATAATATGTGGATATGCACATCATGGGAATGGTGATGTAGCTTTGGAGATGTTCGAACGCATGAGATCAGCAGATGTTCATCCAAATCCTATAACATTTGTCAATGTTCTATCCGCTTGTAGCCATTCAGGGTTGGTCAGTCAAGGTAAATACTACTTTGACATGATGAGATACACGTATTTTCTTCAACCTACAACTGAGCATTATACATGTATAGTAGATTTATTCGGTAGATTTGGGCTTATAGATGAGGCAATGAGTTTTCTAGATCAAATGAAAGCAGATGGATTTGAAATTCCTGCTAGTGTATGGGGGGCATTACTTGGAGCATGTAGAATCCACAAGAAAATTGAGGTGGGTGAGATTGCTGGAGAGAGGGTTCTGGAAATAGAGCCTGGCAACTCCGGTGTATATTTGATTTTGGCAGAAATGTATTTGAGTAATGGAAGAAGAGAAGATGCTGGGCGGATTAAGGCAAGGATGAAAGAGAAAGGAGTCAAGAAGCAACCGGGGTGCAGTTGGATCGAGGTAAACAACATTGGGAATGTATTTCTTTCAGGGGACAAATCCCACCCCAAATTTAGGAAGATCTGTTATGTGTTAGAATTACTGTATATAGAGATTGAGACTCAGTTTCCAAAACCTGCTGCATTGCTTCAACAAGTACAAGTTCCATAGAATATATATCTTGGCTGACGTTTTGTTACTCAAAGCTTTGTTTGGTGCTCTGTTGATTTGTACTCTTCATATAATCATCAGACTCAGATTGCAATGGATGTTAAGTCATTATGAATTGTTGTTGATAGTCAACTGAGTTCAAGTTTATGAACAATTTTCCAAGCCATTAGAGGATATATGTTGAAGCAGATGATGTAACTTGTAAGCCTTTGATTTTGTACAAGACGAAGAAGCAGTAGCCTATCAGATATGGGTTTGTGTATGCATTGGCAGTGGCCAGAAGCTGCCAACCTCGCATCTAATCACAATAGAAGCGCAAGGGAGAGAGAGGAATTGTCCATAGATTGTTGGAGAAGGAGTTTTCAGCAAGCCCCCTGTTGATGTGATCAACCATTTATTGAACTATCCATAGTTCTTTAGCCAAAATGATATCCATATATCAAATTGATTTCGATGCTAAAATCTGATGTCTCTGGGAAGAGCTAAACAGGTATAAAGAAGGGAGGTGATTCCTGGCTCTTATATATGCTCTGTAGCTTGACCTTTTACCAAGGAAGATGTCGGTGTATTTTCTGGTTTGACAATAGATGTCGAATTAGAGTACAAGGGTATCTATAATCAACCAGTTCAAGGTTCTGAATTTTTTTACCATAGTACATATGAATATTAACAAAGATGAAGAAGCATCCAATTCATCCTCTGTAAGCTTGGTTAAGATAAATCGCATATGTGCTTTCATTTATAAAAGGTGCCTTCCGTATCAGCCTAGTTCACTCAACATATATGTACCATCAAATTTACAGAATTAAACAAAGTCTAAATTACATCAACTAAACGTAGCACAAGTTAATTTACTATTGCAAGAGACTGGATATTTGTATAGAATCATATATCTGAACTTTGATAATTTTTCCCATCAGTATAAAACATTTAATGAAGTGAAAAAAAAAAAAACCCCCAATTCCACATTTCCACCATAAAGATAGGAAAGCAAGTCTCAATACCAGGCCAACACAAGTTTATTCAAAGCCACCTTCGGGTACTACATTCTCCCTTCCTAGCTAGGAATTAGGATCCCGAAAAAGCTAGTGGTTCAAAGTCCACTGGCAGTTCACAAACTTTTTTCCTTGAATTGTCTTTCAAACTAAACACATGTAAACTATAGGGTTCAGGTCTTGACTTCTGCGCATAGTAAATCGAATCATCATCACAGCGTAGGGAATCATGGAATGACATTACTATGGAATTGTTCGAACCTAAAACCAAGGCATTACTCCCAATCGATTGCACCTCCTGCCACACAGGAGTTGTCTCCTCCAGCTTATAAACACGGAATTGAATTTGTGAGATATGAACATATTCCACTACCAGCATTAGACCAGTCCCCACTCTTTTGATCATGTAAACCTTGGGAGACCTTCCTCTTACTTCGTCAAGTATTGCACATGCATCAGGTTTGATTTCCATCTTCTTCATGGGAATGGAAGATGTGCCGAAATCCCAGACATCAACACTATAGTCTTCCTTTAAGACATAGAACTCATTACCACACCCCATGATTTCTTTGTACCATCTGCGCTCCTCAAGTTTTGTCCACTTATAATCAGATGTTGTGCAGAAAGCAAGGCTGTCGTACCTGCAATTATCTCTGTCTTCAAAGATGTACATCACCATGACTCCAATCTTGTCTTTGTTGCTGCATGTCGGACGTGAAGACAGCCCAGCCTCGCCAAATGCTTCACAGAAGTGAAATCCAAGAATTTATCACTCGGAGGCCTTTTAGCCTCATCAGAAGTTTTGCATACTAATGTGAAGTGATCAACAATATTGTATGCATAAGTAGTACCTTTCTGATATGCAGGGCCGGTCCTGACATTTTGAAGGCCTGAGGCAAATAATTAAAATGTGGCCTCACATAAAAAAACCATATAATCAAATAAATTTTTTTATATATATAAAAATTAAACCCCTACATTAATAGTAATGCAAAAAAAAAAAAAAAAGGTGTTCGATTCCAAAATAATTTTTCTCTTAGAAGTTGAAAAAATAAAAAAGAACAGAATATAATATATTCTTTACAAAAGAAACCAATGAAAAACAAAGGGCAAATACATTAGTATTCAATTTCAAAATATTCTTTTCATAGAAGCTGGAAAAAGAAGGAACAAAAAAAGTTTAATTTGCAAAGAAACTAATTAAGAAAAAGAAAAAGACAAAAAAGTGCAATTAAACTAATTAAGAAAAACCTTTCAAAAAAAAAACTAATTAAGAAAAAAAAAAAGACAAAACAGAGCCCACTGTGCTTCGAACCTTGGTGTTGCAAGCAACTTGCTGTTGCATGTTGCCGCTGCAGTAGCGTGGCCATATAGTAGAGTATATGCAAAAGAAGATTATATAATTATACAATGAATATATGTAAAATTAAAAAAAAAAAAAAAAAAACTTGGCAGAGGCCCGTCGGAGAGTGGTGGCCTGAGGCGGCTGCCTCAGGCAGCAGCCCTCAGGGCCGGCCCTGCTGATATGTAATGCCAAGTATATCTGGAAAAGTCTTGAGTGGTGGCAGGGGAAGTTGAATTCCAGATAAGAATGGAGTTGAGATCATAAACTCGAGCTGGTTGTTCAACAAAACTAGCCAACCGTGAGAGGATCCAAGGCAAACTGCATCTCTGGACTCCTCGGGCATGTTTATGTTCGAGTTGTAAAAGTTTCCTTTAAGACTGTAAAACCTAGACCCATCAATGGCCTCACCTTTATTCAGATCTCGGGGAAGAACTAGCCACGTTGTTTCGGGTAGCCAAGTGAAGGATGGTGACTTGGTGATTTCATCAACTGCAGCAGACCAAGAGGGACAAACTGCTTTAAAGCGCATGATGGTTTTGAGGGTGGATGTTGATAGGATATGTTGACTGAGTTCCTTTGGTAATTCGGACCATCCTGACATGTTTTCTCTTATGATTTTACTGGAGTTGTTGTCGTCGTCCGCCATCGATGTGATCTTGAAGAAAGAGGCGAGGGTAATAAAATTAGAAATCCCTTTTCCTGCCGAGAAGAATACTACGAATTGAGAGAGAAATAAAGAAACTCTAGCTACGTAATACGAGAATATCTCAGGTTAGGTTTCTGATATAGAGAGAGAAAACCTATTTATACAAAACCAAAATTACCCCTAAAGGGATAATGTCCGTCAAAATTCCACTCCACAAACGGTCTTTCCAACTGTTTTACCTAGCACACCCAGCAATTAATTTATTCTAAATACTCTTAAATATTGCAATTAGCTTCCTAAAAATCCCCTCATCTTCACTACCCAGCAATTTATTTATTCTTTCTAAATACTCTTAAATATAGCAATTAGCTTCCCAAAAATCCCCTCATCTTCACTACTCGGCAAAAGAAAATAAAGCAGTACACACAGCATCTTAAACATGTAAAGCTTCATAGATTAACTTCAAAGATCATACCTGTAATACCCCGAAAAATCCAAATTAATTTCCGTGGATTTTTAGAAATGATTTCACGATAGTGGGAGCGAGTACGAGGCTTGGAGAAGTTATGGAATTAGTTCGAACGATTAATTTTCGAAAACGAACGTTATTTAGGAGGTCTCAAAAAGTGACTTTTTATACATTGGGAATTTGGGAAAACTTCATTCATGAAAGTTGTAGAGCGCGTCGATACGAGTTCGTGGACATATGGAATGCGAAAATCGGAGTTCGTATGAGAAAGTTATAAGCGATTGAAAATCGGGAAAATTCTATAAATACAAAAAAAAAGTTCCGGAAATTGCATTGGAGGACAGAAATTTCAGAAACCTATATTTTCTCCCCAATTCTCTCCCGAGCCCAGATTTGTTCCTCTCTCTTCCACCGGCCATATCTCCCTCCACAGACCTCCGATCGACTTGATTCCAAAAGTATTTTCATTCGCCTTGAAGTCAGTTAAAACTTCCTAGAAGACATCAAAGTGAGAAAAGAACCATGGAAGGTGCTAGGAGGCCGAGAAGCTGCACAGCTCGAGCTGGAATTCGCCCGATGCTGCTCTTCCTTCACCGGCCGATATCTCTCTCATCCAACCTCGAATCGAGTTGATTCCAAAAGGGATTTTCCTGGGCCTGAGCTATATTACAACTTTGTAGAAGACATCGAGGGGAAATAACCAACGTGGTAGCCGCTACAAGTCGAAGAACACGGTGCAGTCGAGCTGGAAATCACCTCCTTTCCCCACCGTCGTTCTCCCTCCTCCGGCCACCTTTTGCCGTGATTCTTGAGAGGATTCTGCACTTCTGAGGATGTAGATCATTTCCCCTAAGGTGGATTGCATCGATTTCATCTGTGGAGATCGAATTGGAACGAATTCAAAACTAGGGTTCTTCGGGTTTCAAACCTTATAAGGTAAAATTCTACTTTTTGGCTTATAATCTGACTTTGGTGTAGTTATGAAAGTTTCAATTCGAGTTAAGATGAAGAACTTTCGTGTTGGGAGTTTTGTCTAATTTTGACTTTGGATGGGTGGCGGTGCCGCCACTGTGATGGTGGTTTCCGGCGACCTCCGGCCACCCCAAGGACAGTTTCTGTCCATTTTTGTGTTCTACGTGTCGATACGATCGTTTGCATATATAATTCATAATTTTTGGATATCGTATGATTAAGTTATGAATTTTTAAGTTTCGATCGATTTCGATCGTTCGATTTGTGATCTGTGAAGATCAGACCGTCCGATGGACTTGTAGTTTTGTTATGTTGATCTTATGACTGTCCCAGTGGCTTTGTGTGGTCATGGGCGAAGATCCGACCGTTGGATCTTCGTATAATTGTGAAATAGTGATTCGGAAGGCGATTCGTGAGAATCTAACCTTCGGATTTTCGTATAATTTTGAGGAGATGTTTGTTAGAGTGATTCAAGAAGATCTGACCGTTGGATCTTCGTGATAATTTTGGAGGATGATCCTAAGGGCGATCCGTGAGGATCCGACCGTTGGATCATCATATAAATTCGATCTGGCCGTTGGATCATCATTAAATTAGAATCCGACCGTTGGATTTCCGTATATGTGTGGTTTATGAATGATTGCTAAGTTAAGATCGTATCTGACTAGGTGATTGACGGTTTGAGTTATTGGACGATTGTGGATCGTATTTTGAGCGGAATTGAAGACGCAGCGGGATTATCGAGGTGAGTAAACCTCACGTGGTTCATATTACGAACCGAGTACTTTTAATTAATTTATTTTTTGTCGTCATTGTGTGAGCTATAGTTGGTATTAATGGGCATTCCTGTGTGAATGTCTATCTATATATATATTATTTATGTGAAATAATATGTATTGTTGAAATTGTGAGATATTATGTACTGTTATGGTTGTGTTGAGTTTATTGTTGAAAAGCAACAATATTGTGAGAGGTATTAAATTTATTGTTGAGAAACAATAAATTGTTGATTTGTTGAGATATATTGATCTGTGGAGATCAATAGGTCACGGGGGTGACCATGGCATCTATTAGTGAACCACGCCCTTGTACCGGGTAGGTGGAAACTAATAGCATTAAATCGTGAACCACGCCCTCGCGCCGGGTAGGTGGAAACGATCAGTTAGAGCTCTAGTCTGTCTGCCAAATGTTGAGTGACCTTATGAGGGTAACGGGGAGTGACTCATAAGTGTATAATATTTATATATATATATATTTATATATATATGAGAGTGAGAAAGTGAAGTGGTTTTGTGGTGATCATTGTAATTGTGATGTTTCTACATTTCTATACTTGAGTTAAAGGAAATGTATTTTATTAAATCAACAGTTCTTCTTGTTTACTCATACTGGCTGTAAAAAGCTTACCGGGTTTTGTGTTGTTGCAACTCCCGGTACACTATTCAAATTGTGTAGCGGGTAATCCTACAGGACAGGAGAACCAGGACGGTGATCGTGCGGTTAGAGCAATTGTTAGAGTTTTACAGCAATTGTACGTTGTGAGGTGTGTTATGCTCATTTGAGCTTTACAATATTGCTTGTGAGAGTGAATTGTAATAATGAACTCGAAGTTTCGAGATTTGGATTTTGTAATTGTAATTATTCATGTTTCGGATTTGAATTTATTATTCAAAATTCGGGGCGTGACAATACCTCTTCAAAAAAAAACTTCAAAGATCGTACTTGGATAGTTTCCTTCTACCAATTATCACTCAAAAAATAAAAAGGTGGTTCTAGTTGGACCTCCAAATTTGATATTTAGACCTCCAATATTTTTTCAATTATTAATAGATTTTATCAAGTCATATGAAAGACAAATAAGGACAAAGAGATAAAAATAGAAAAAAAAAAAAAAAAAAACTCTTCTTCCCTCTCCAAATATAACATTTAATTATTTTTTTTTCTTTTGGAATTTCCTTATTTTCCTTTTATATTTTACCCCAAACAATTAAATAAAAATAATAATTATCATTGAATACAAAATTAAATTTAAAACAATCTGATTTGAAATTTCTTTAAACTAAATTCATTAAATATTATAATGTAGTTATTACTCGATTTTCCAACCAAAAACCCTTAAAATCCTTCTTTTAGCAAATTCAAAGGGATTCTAGCAATATCAAGATTGAGAACCTACCCTCTGATTAATTTTGGTGGAGGAGAGACCTACTCATAAGAGAGCAATATCATGTGACTTCTTCTCGTGGTTGAAGGTACAGATAAAAAGTAGAGTAATAGATTGTTATATCTCATGTTCAAAGCTGTTTTGGTAAAAAAAATGAGGTCTACTTAGCTTTTTCAAGTATTCTAAAAAGTAAATTAGAGATGTATTATTAATTCCAAACAAGAATAAGACCCAGGAAACCCCTAGTACACCCATCTTTTAGGAAATCCACGCACCATTATTCCAAACAAAAACCTAGAGACTCCGAAATGATCCTCAGAGCCACTGGTCTTTGCTACCTAACAAAAATTTAAACAGTACTCTGGGCCATAGAGGCCCAAACCAGCCAAACAGCCTTCAAGGCCCAAGCGCCAATGAGCCCAGACCCACCAAAAGCCACTAGAGTAAACCCTAGAAGCCCAGCGACCATCCTCCCCGCCGCCGTCATCGGCCAGCCACCGCCTCTGCCGCCGAAAGTAGAAGAGACACCCCAGCACATATCATCGCCCCCTACGCCGCCGTTGCCACCACCGGAGCCGAGGTTAACCCTATCTCGGGCAAAGAAAAGCCGCGTAGAACCCAGCCTCAAGTACAATGGCTCTGTTGACGTCACCGGCCTAACTAGATGCCCAATCGTCAGCCACCAAAGCCCTTCAGCGCCGATCCCCAGATCTTCTAACCCGACCGCAACCTCTGTCACAGAAGAAGAATCGGGATCAACACCGATCCCTTCGTCCTCCATAGAAATCGACCGCTCCCAGCCCAGCCAGATATCATCATCACCAAGCCAGGCACCGACACAGATGCCCGCTCTAGCAATCTTCATCCAGCTTACATCCCAGTCCCAAGCCAACCCAACGTAGAACAAATCCATCCCACCGGCAAGCCTCCCCGAATCCCAACAATCCAAATCTGAGGGAACACTATCTTCACCACCGATCATACTCCCAGAACACAAACCCATACCACCATCTTTATCACCAAAAATACCACCTATACTACCGTCGTTGTCACCACCACGGAAAAGGGAAAAAGGAAGGAGAGTGTTTGGACCCAAAATGAGCATTTTGGTTTGACAAAGCGTGTCTTGGAGAAATTGAGCCAATATCAGTGGCTCACATATATATTTTCGATAAGTTCAAAAATATATTATTAAGAGGCTAAATAAGGCCTACCAAACATGGAAATGAAAAATCAACTTTAGCACATTTTCCTACTTCGGCTAGGAGAAAGCGAGCTAGACAAGAAATGAGGGATGGCGGACTAACCATCCGAACTCCAAATGAGTTGAAACTTTCCAGATTAATTCTAGACATCCCATTGATCATTTCTTATGAAGAGTGCCAAAGCTCGTTCGGAGCGGAAAACCTTCAAACAAACAGTCCAATTTTCTGCAGAAGCAAAACTTGGAAACTGGACCTGTAAGAGGTCCAGCAGCATTTCCGGCCCAACCACATGGAAATAAATTCTGAAATTTTACCACAATAATCTACATTCATGGTGGATCATTTCATATGAAGAAATCGAAGGTTGAATCTGAGTTCTTAGTGGAGATAAAAATTGAGGGATAAGGGAGCAGAAAATGACTTAAACCTAACAAATTCCATTAAGTGTTTAAGTATTCAAACCTAACATTCCATTAATGTTTAAGTGCTAAAACCTAACCCATTATGAGTTGTGTAAGGCCAAATAGTGTTGCTTGGTAGCCTATAAATAGAGGCTACAACATAGAACAATTCACTCATTCATACATCAAAACATCTCTAAGATGATCTAAGTTCTCTCTAGAGCAAACCTCTCTAAGAGCAACTCCTTTCCTTCTCTTTCTCTTATAGGTGATCACACTCCTAGTCCTAGTCTTCTCAGAAGCCGACTTTCAGTGCCACCAAACCCTCTGTCAACGTGCTTCGGTCCTAGTCTCCTCGGGAGCCGACAGTAGTGCCGCGACCACAACGGTTACAGAACCAGCCAAGCAAGGGTAACGCCCTAGCAACCCAGCCAAGCTAAAGTCACGCTTTAGCAAGTTCTCTCTACTTCCCAGTGGTTCTCGCTCTGCTCGATCTACAACATCGAGTATCGATTGTGATTTTCAAGAAGCTCAACAAAAGTCCTCGCCACGAGGCATAAAGAATCCCACGACGAGGTTGGTGCTCTCCTCGTCTACAATCGCTTGATAGAAATCAGGTCAATGGACACCCCCGACGACCGCACCCAAACGGTGCTGGCACGCCCGCGCAGAAAAGAGACTGTTGACCAGCTCAAGAAAAACTGGAGCCAAACAGAGAGCACTACCTCCCGTCCAAGGTACACGACTACCACCAACAAATATCAATCGCAGTCGAGAAATCTCCCTTGCAGGAGTCAGGAATAGGCATTGATGGAACACTCCCTCGCCGCTGTCTTCAAAAGCACCAGAAGAAACGGGAAACCCGCCATGCAAAACCACGGCTAGAAACCCTAGAAACGCTCTCAAAAGGGAGAGCATTAATTTTTTATCTAAAACGGAAAGAAAATATATTAATATCTTAATTATAACCCAGCAAATCTAGTAAATTGAAGTAATATTCTACTCTTTTAATAAAATTAATGGAATATTAGTTACCTTACACTAACAAGTTAATTTGAAAAGTCAAAAATTAAATTAGATCCACAAAAATGGAATGAAAATGTATTGAAATCGTAATTAAAACTTATGAAATCTGGTAATCGAAGAGGTAAGAAAAAAAACAAAATAATATATGTTGTAGAGAAACTGAAATTGAGAGGAATTTTCTGTGTATACTCATTGATAATAGGGGCCTCTTTATATAGAGGATTACAATGCATAGAGTCTGAATCATACAAAGAAAGATAATCTCTAGATTCTTCTAATTAAACCCTATTACCACTAGGTCAAGTAACCTAGAGTTTGGGCCAAACACAAATTAGGGTTTACTTGAACACTCCCCCTTGTGTTGCCCAAACGCGGTGCTTCTCTTGTTGCCTCGTTAAAAACCTTGCCGAGTAACAAAAACCCAGTGGGACAAAAATAACCTCGGTCGAAGGGGAAAAAGAGCACAACACACCCTTCACGTTTCGAGACCATACATGTAGACATCTCCCCCTGATGTCTGCATCTCCCCCTGATGACTACGGTCATGGGAGTTTGGATAACTTCCGCAAATGATGCTACCAACATGTTTCTCGAAAGTGGAATTTAGGCAATGACTTAGAGAGCAAGTCTGCCACACTGTCCTCAGATTGAACCTAGTTCACTTTGATCTTGAGGAGAGTCTGTTGTTGCTGATTATGTTTGGCGTTGTCGCTTTTGATGTAGTCTTGCTTCATTTGTTCAAAACAAGCAGCATTATCCTAAATGCTCGTAGGCTCATCTGTGGTAGACTTCAAACCACAATTGTTCGAACATGCGTAACTATGGATCCAATCCATATACATTCACGAATCACTTCATGAAGAGCAATGATCTCTGCACTGTTCGAAGATATAGCGACTAGGGTCTATTTCTGTAGACCTCCAAGATATCACGGTCTTTACCCATGGTGAACACTTAACCAGTTTGGGAAGACTTTTGTGTGGGTCAGAGAGATATCCAGCATCAGCAAAACCTTCCAAAACGCTAACTTCGTTTTGGGATGGGGAGAGGGGACGCAGGCCGGTGTTGGCGGCGTTCCTGGTGTGTGATGGGTCCGAATCCATCATCTCTCTGTAGGGATAAAGCATGCCCATATCAATTGTACATCTCAAGTCCGAAAGATACCTTTTACACCAATCCAATGGCATCGCGTTGGCGCACAGCTATACCTTAGCTAACAAGTTTACAACATATGAGATGTCCGGTCTTGTGCATTGGGATAAGTACAATAATGCGCCAATTGTACTAAGTAAGGCACTTCTGCCTCTAGCACATCTTCGTCATCATCCTTTCGACGAAGAGGATCATTTTCAGGATCAAGACTACGGACGATCATGGGGGTGCTTGAAGGTTTGACCTTGTCAAAATGCCTAAGCATCTATCAACACGATGCTCAAGTTCCAAACCGAGACATAATCATGTTCTCCCAAAATCCTTCATCTCAAACTCGGATTTCTAGTGTTCAGCGGTTTCCCTTAACTCTTTAAGGGCTTCTAATGAAGATCATGTCCAACATGAATCGCGATAGAATCCGAAACTTGTTATAGAAACGCGTGGGCATATCCCTTCCCAATCAAGTAGTCACTTTAGTGAGCGTTTCAACCTCTTTGTAAACGCGCTACGTGGTCTAGAGCCACTTGACTTGGGTAAATGAAGTTCACCATGAACCTTCATGTATATTCCGTATCTAGATCCCCATAAAGATACGTAGTGACCACATTTGTAAGCTGCATAATCAGTTATTCGAAAACTACCAAACTGACAGGGTAGTGGAGTGCAATGACATCCATTACGAGAGAATATGTCTCATCGTAGTCGATTCCAGGGCGTTTTGTGAGAAGCTTTGCGCCATAAGGCGAGATTACCATCTCTTTTTCTCATCACGCATTCTAACGAAGACCCATTAGTCAATAGGTTTTATGTTAGGAGGTGTTGGCATCACTGGCTCAAAAACCTTCCTCTTCGTTAGAGAATCCATCTTAACCTGGATCGCATCTTTCCATTTAGGCCAAATCTCTCTACGTTGGCATTCATTCATCAACGGAGCGTGGTTCGATATCATCTGACTCAACAAACTCATGCGCAACGAAATGCGCAACTACATCATCAATTATGATGGAGTTTCTATCCCACGTCTCATGTACACTAGTGTAAGTTTCATAGAGCTCTATATTCTCGGGAATAGGTTCTAACGTTGAGGCGTCCCCCAACTATAACCATAACCCGGAAGATACTCATGAGACGGATTTTGAGTGTCGATGATCAAAGGATTGGAATGTGCCAAAGTATCCTTCGAACCCACGGGCCTCCCATGCATCCTAGCTGGGGCCATGGCCTGTAACGCCAGAGTGCCACTCTCTATGGCGTTAGCGCCATGCCTACCTCTGTGTAGGGTGGCGCTACGTCCTCTCGTAGGGACGTCCATCCTTGCAGGCATGTTTGCAGCATATTTGTGTGATCTCGTCACTTTAACAGGGATCGAGATGAGACATAGTGGGGACAGACTACGACAATTCATGTCGTTCCTGTTGAACATTCGTGTTCGTATCTCCCCCTAACGACGGGAAGACTGTCTCATCAAAGCGACATCCGCAAATCTAGCGGTAAGGAGATCGCCTAGCAAGGGCATTAAGTGGCGGACGATAGTTGGAGTCTCAAATCCAACGTAGTTGCCCATTCGTCTATGAGGACCTATCATAGTGAGCTGTGGCAGCGCAATTGGCACATAAATGGCTCACTCAAATGTGCATAAGTACAAAATACTTGTACGCAATCACTAGCTGTAACGCAGAGAGACATTGAGTGGCGGTAGGTCGTAGACGAATTAGCATGACTGCATGCGATATTGCATCACCCCAGGCGGATATAAGAAAATTGGTGCGCATTACCAATGTCCGGACTACCATCGTAGTCGTTTCCGCGAGACCATGTGGGTGTGTTCATGGGAATATAATGTCCAACATTAGTCCCAATGCAATAACCATCGAAAGTCTTCGATGTAAACTCTCTAGCATCGTCAAGTCCAATTGACTGAATAGAATGATCCGGGGAGTGAGCCCGTTGTTGTATGATATGTGCTAGGAGTGTAACATAAGCAGCATTACAGGTGGACAATGACACAACACGGGACCAGCGTGTTGGCATATCAACCAACATCATGAGATATTTAAACGTCCGCAAGTTGGTGGAATCAGTCCACAGAATCCCTACAGATTCTATGTAAGAACATAATAAGTATTTTCATATCCTTTGCATAGGACGGTCTCAGTCCTAATTTTCCTAAGGAAGTGACTTTGTAAAATGAGCGAGAGGCCTTAGAAGCAACCAATGAGAGTTTTGGTTGGGCCTGAGCGTTTGAAACGCATATTGAAGCAAAGTTTGTGACTACATCACCCATCATGGTGTCATGACCATGGGAAGTGGCATCCATGGCGTTATAACCATGGGGATTGACATCCATGGCGTCATGGCCATGGGTAGCTCCATATATGGCGTTGTCACAAGGGACTTGGGCGGCCATATGGCGCCCCAAGACAGCTGCAGCGCCAGATGCTGCAATTGTTGCGGTCTTGCTAAGTCCAGGAACCAATTTTTGATTCTTGCTTCATTTCGCTCGAGGGTGTCCATGTGAAGTCTTTAGTAAACGGATCACCATATTGGATTTAATAGCTCGAATAGTGACATAGAGTTCACTAGAGAGACACATAAACTTCTCTAAGATGCGCCTTCGTTCGCAATCATTAGAGGCATTACAAAGGAACTCATTTCTGTTCTCTACATGCGTTTTCGCATGGAATCCGTTGGCTATCCATAGGTGCGAGTTGCCCTAGGAGCATAGAGAGTTTCTGTGACATTAAGCAAGGTGCCAATTGGCAAAGAGAACTTGGGCTATTCCATGTCCTTGAATTAATACTGATGGCCGAGCCATCGTAGTCACAAAGTAACATGCTCATGAATCAAAATGGAGTCAAAATGAAAAGAACTCAAAATTTTATTCATAAGCCAACGGAGTACATCATTGTCTCTTAACCATTAGGAAAATCTAATCCAAATGCTTAGCTAATGCAAAACAATGGTAGTCGTCTAACTTCTTTCGGTAATTCCAACGCAAATGTGACCAGGTGAGTAGGGAGATGTCGGTGGAGCAAAGCTCGCTTAATTACCACTTATCTCAAAACCTTCCTAGACATCACATTTACATTGAGTACGCCTAATTTGAAGAAAGACTAAACCATAGGCATCTACTACAAAAATAATATGGCAATTGCCTACATCTCTTGGAAAATAAAGACTTAAACAGAATTGGCGATCTATTGATCCCAGCCAGATTCGTAGTCTTCAACCCTTCACTCTAGATCATCTTCTTGATCTTCTTGTTCTACATAGTGAGCTTCTCTTGCTTCACAAATATGCTTTGTAGGCGGTGACAAGTTCTTCACGAGCTCTACAAATGTGTGCCCAATGATCAGACACTCCACATTGAGAACATACATCTCTTTGCTCAAACTCCATTGATTGAGGCGCTTTGAAAGCGTCATTAAGATGGCTCTTAGTGTTGGTGGAGCCACCAACATGGCCAGAGGCGTTGCCTCCCTCTCTCTTTCCACGTTGACCTCTTCGGTTCCGTGTTCGCCTATTTTGGCGATTACCTTCCCAAGTAGAGCGATTATATGGACCAGAAAGTCCAGAAGTATCCCTAATGTTAGGGTTTTGCTCTTGGCGCCTTCTCTTAGGGGCGCGACTATAATTGGATTCTGGAATATGCTCTATTTCCACGGATCTCGAATTATAGTTCTTCACAAGGATGTTGTCATACTTTTCAGTGACATTCATAGCTCCAATGAGCTCATGAAACCTTGTGATCAGTCCTGCAGTAACATCAATTCGATAGTTCTTAGCAACCATCAATGCAGAAATGGGGAAGGTAGAGAGAGTCTTCTCAATCAGCATCGCATTTGTGATCTCTTTACCACAGAATTCTATTAAGGATTTAATGCGAAGTGCTTCCGAGTTGTAGTCAAGAACTGACTTGAAATCATAGAAGCGGAGGCTATGCCATCTCACTTCTAGGTCAGGAAGCAAGGAGTCACGGACGTTGCCAAATCTTTCTTTGAGTGAGACCCACAGCCTTCTGGGGTCTTCTTCATTCATACACTCGTACTGGAGCGAATCATCCATATGACGAGTCATTAGGATGATGGCTTTCGCCTTATTTGCCTCTAAGGCTGCTCTATTTGCTTCCAAAGCTTGAGCTTGCTCAACAGTTAGCACTTCCTGGCTAGGCTCGAGAATCGTATCCAGGATTCCATCGGCCTTGAGATGCTGGCGGACATCACGAACTCACCTGTGATATTCAGAGCCAGTTGTTCTCAATGGAGCAAAGTCCAATTTGTTCAGGTTACTCATCCTGAAAGAGAACAAGAAATTATGGTCAGTTTCGGAGCGAAAAAGGCTACCACGAAAACAAATAAAATTTCTGAGCGTAGTCGCTTCTAAGAAATTAGGAATTTCCGAGCGTAGTCGCTTCCAAGAAATTTGATTCCAAGAGGGGTTGGATTAGATCGAAACAATGATGTGTGTGGTCGATCGTTTTCTTCTCAACAAACTCTTAAGTTTGGAGGACTCTACAAGCTCCAAGCTTGGAGTGAGCACGAACCCCCACAGTTCGGCTTTTGGGTCTCCCCTATGAAGAAGAAAGGGGGGGTAGAAGAAGGGAGGTTGAAAGTCCCCGAGAAAAGAAGAGAAATTGAATTTAAAAACTCTAAAAAAGGGAACGTTTAGTAAAAAATACCTCGAAATAAGTCGCCGGAAAATTTGGCCGGAAAAAGTCGCCGGAAAATGATAGGAAAAAGTCATTGACTGCTGACCGGCGTTGACCAATGAGCTGACGTGGCAGTGGGGTCCAGTGGTGACGTGGCAGTGGGTCCGTGCTGACGTGGCGTGCTGACTGGCTGGATGAGCTGGGCCGTTGACTTCTTCTGGTCTGGTCTCTCCTCCTTTTTTGTCTTTTTCTGTAGTGGGCCTTGTCAGCCCCTTTTTCTTTGCATGTGGGTTCCTCTTGTTTCTTTTTCTACCCTGGGCCCCGCTCCCTCTTTCTTTTTCTTTCTTTTCTTCTTCTTCTTCTGCTACCTCACGTGGCCTTCCCTTTTTTTTCTTTTTTCTTTTTTTCTTGTTTTCTGGACGCTACTTCCTCCTCTTTTGCTACCGTGGGCCTGTGGCCTTGTGCTGGGCTGGGTTGGTGGAGTGGGCTGTTTGATCAAATCTGGCTGCTTCTCTTTGTTTCTGGTTTTTTTTTTTCTGTTTTTTTTTTTTTCGCTGGCAGATTTGCTGCCGGTCCGGCTAGTTCTTGGCCGGTTCCTGGGGTGTTAGTTCCGGTTCCTGGAGCCACGGATCGAGGCGCTACGTTTAGCAAAATATGGTTTCAATTGGAGTTCAGAAAGATGGTGAACCGGTAGAATATTTGCTGCGGGTGCTTTGGAGCTTTTGTATTCGAATTTAGGGTTTGGCTATTTGTTTCAGGGATAGGGCTTTGTGCTGATAACGTGTTGTAGAGAAACTGAAATTGAGAGGAATTTTCTGTGTATACTCATTGATAATAGGGGCCTCTTTATATAGAGGATTACAATGCATAGAGTCTGAATCATACAAGGAAAGATAATCTCTAGATTCTTCTAATTAAACCCTATTACCACTAGGTCAAGTAACCTAGAGTTTGGGCCAAACACAAATTAGGGTTTACTTGAACAATATATATTTTTTAGAAGAAAGCTAATAAAATAATTTAGAGCCATTAGATTTTGAAATGATAAGATGGTTTTTTTACTCAAGAATTACATGACATGATTTGACAAATTAGTGATGAGTATAGGTGACATGGCTTGACACCTAAGATTGAGGCCACAAATCTTAGACCTCATTGAGGCCCAATATCATTGCCCTTTTTGGAATTTAACATAAATAAGTTTAGCCTAATTAAGTAAGTTTGGGGTAATGGTTGAACTAACCTTTTAGCTAACCCTAAACCCTAAAGCAAATCTCGTTTTTTGCCCGTGAGTTGTGACATATAGGTTAGGTGGAGAGAAGAAAGATCTATCACTGCAGGTTTGTATTGGAGAATCCTAAAAAGTATGGAAATCGATGATATTGGTTCTGATAACAGGCACTCGGTGCACGACTCCTTGAGGAGAGTACTGAGGGAGAAACTGACTGATAACCACCCTGGTAATAAGCTCATGATATTGAAATTAGTGGTACATGTGGCTCTCTTAGAGTCCGGTTTTGTGCGGTTCAACCCAGGTTCAGTTTCGGGTAAATCGGTTTTCTATACTTTGCCTGAGATTCTACAAAATGATGGTCAGGTTATTGAAGGGATTGTGATGGTGTTTCCCAGTCTGAGTCCATTCTTGGCGGCCTACCGTGACGGTTACCCTGTATGGTTGGATGAGAAGAAGTTTGCGCCTGCCATGATCGATTTTGTTTGGGGAAACAATAGATTTGATAATTATCATGCGAATGTGGGATTACTTGAGAGACAAGTTATGGAGATTAGAAAGATTGTGAAGAATGAGATTGCATTGCCATTACTAATAGATCTTTGTGCAGTCACCGGTTTGCGTGCTCCACCGTGCCTTATGGGCCTTCCTGCAGAGCTTGGAGCAAAGATTTTGAAGTCGCTGCCTGGTGAGGATATTGCAAGAGTGTCATGTGTCTGTAAGGAGCTGCGAAATCTGGCTAATGATGATGAGTTGTGGAAGCAAAAGTTTGCCGAGGAGTTTGTCATAAATTGGACTGAAGTTGGAGACTGCAAGTCTTGGAAGTCCTGGTTTGTTGCAAACTGGAACAACAAGAAGGAAACAAATAAAAAGATTATAGTGGGATATTGGTGGCGCCGGAAAAAAATATGATAGGGAGTGGCCTCCTTTGCGCTAAACTCCAAAATTGCAATATCTATATGTACTAATAAGCATCCTTAGTTCTCCAATTGCAGCTAGAATGATCTTAACTAGATTTCTTTTCCATGTTCTGTTTTATTGTTGACGAGTTCAGTATTATGTAGCTGGTTTTGTTGCTTGATTGTGTGGATATAGTCTTCATCTTTGAACATTACCATATTTTTCAGCTTCCTCATAAACTGAAAAAGATGGTACCATCTAAGCTATTTGATAACAGTAACCTTTATTCCTTATATTTTACCATTTCTTTGTCTAAAGATGAAAAAACTCCAATGATGTTCTTTTTCTGCTGCAAGTTGATCGCGATGGCTTTCATCTTGTTTGGCAGATCTTAGACTAGGCAATATCCCAAGTCTTTTGTTTTGGGTTAGTGTGCAGACAGCACCAGATGCACTGCATTTTATTGCGCCTCGATCATCAATAGTGCATGCATAAGCTTTTGAGAATTTATTGCATGTACTAATGATAAGAACAGGAAAATGTACAGATTGGAATAGAAGCAGATCGCTTTCTTATACACGTGGGAAAAATGAAAGGCGTGAGCTTAAGCTAGGGTGGAAAATGAAACCTAGAAGAGTTCACCCTCTCCTAAATGATTAATCTCCTACCTCTATAATCTCAGAGAAATTTCTCTCTCTCTTTGTTAAAGAAATGGTTCTTTTTCTGGTGTGGCTTGACTGCTAATACAATTTCTGTAGACTAAAAGGGGTCTCAATACAAAGTATCGAAATTTATGATCATGATGGGTTTTCTAGTATGGCTTTGGGTAGCTAAATTGCTGAATGAGAGAGGTCAATCACCATGGATTCTAATTCGAGAATCTAGCTTCAATTGTTTCTGGCATAGGATTTAAGAGTGGCAGAAATGAAATGATGAGGCCTTCACTTATGTACCTTCCCTTAGAGCTTGTCGTAGTCAAATTTGGAGTCTCTGCCTAGTATTGATATTACCTAACTGGAATGTGTTTGTAAGGAGCTGTTGATAAAATGTAAAAGAACATGAGAGTGTTTTGAGAGAATTTCTTGTGTATTTCTTCTCTGAGTTCAAATTACATTTACATCAACCTATATTGACCTCTTTGGCGTTTGCCCTATACAATTCAAAGTAAATACGTGTATGGTGATTGTGAGCTTACTACAATTCAAAGGCTCCTCCTTGTCGCTTTGTCTGCTCCACTGCTCCAGTCAGATGGAATCTTATCTGTTCTCTGTCTTGGAGCATAAGGTTGTGCTTTGGCACTGATGTGAGCAGAGACCTGCATATTATCTAGTTTTGGACCACTATTGCCTCTCAATCCCGTAACAGGATTGTTACCAAACTTCAATCCTATAGTTTTGAGATCTTGATACGGAGTGTCATCGAATTCCAATCCTAAATTAGGATTGTTTTTACTTTCCAGTCCTATATCCTTAACAGCTGTAAAATCTGCAAATGGAAGAGAACTTGTGGAAGCAGAATATTTGGAGTTTGGCACATATTTGCTTGAAGTTTTGGTTTACTATAAAAACTGAGAAGCAAGGAGGGATGGCTGAGGCAGAGGAGAGTTTATGTGAGGAAGGAGAAGAAACGAGGGATTTCCAGACCCAGTGCTTTGCTAGGTGGAGAGCATTTCAGATGGATATCATAGAGGAAAAGAGGGAGAAAGTCAAGAATACAATAGCAGAAGATACAAAATACAATAGTAGCAAAATTTTGCAAAACTTTCATGTCCTTGTGTGAAACATCTTTCCCCATAAACAAAGCACAAGCTATTGCATCAGAAAAGGCAGATCCAATTAATATCAGTATAGTTCACACAACTGTAAGCACTGATCTAATGGTTACTACAAAAAGAAAACACTGAAATTGTCACACAGCTAGGTAGATACATTCTATATCAGTGTAATTCATTCATAACACCCATCTAATGTAAACTATAAACCAAATACTCACTTTTCCTTAGAGCTTGATTTTCCAGTTCTTGATGGCCGTATCTGACTTGTTAGTTTTGATGCTGATCCTTTCCTTTCCTTAAGACAGTTCTCAACTAAAGTCCCCTTGGATTTTTTTGTATTTATGGAGTTTTCAGTAATGTGGAGTGGAATACATGGTGTACTTCTATTCTGAACCAAGCTATGATTCTTCAGAGCAGATGGTCGTTGTGCTTTAATCCTATTTTTGTTTCCAATCACCGTATCATTGTCTGAAAACATATAGATAGTGAAAGAGTCCATCATATGTACACAGACTAATGCTGCCGAAACTTGCACATAAGCTAGGTAATGATGCTATTTCAAGTATGTTTATGTAAATTTCTTCAATCTATCAATAATCTTAATCATAAGGGTTTAGCCAAATGGAATTACATCTGCATCACATGTGCTCATTGGAGATTCATGCACAATGTATTATCCAACAGTATCCCATCGTCTGCTATCCAATTTTTACACTTCTTGCACAGTATCTGTTCATTAAGAGTACTAGTTCTTAAAAGAGTCCATATAAGGTTTTTAAGAGTCTATATCAGGACATTAATCACTGGATAAGTGTAATTCCTAAATCATAAAGTCTGATTGCACAAATACCTTGATAACCGATACATAATCGACTTTCTAGTTTCAAGTATTATAGGTATTCCAAGGTTATATAGATTATGGTCACATCTATCTTGGTCTTCTAAATGAGAGTTATTAATAGTATTTTAGTAACAGCGGGTTTAGAAATATCCTACTGGTCTCTTGTTTAAAGTTTTCTCAACTGGTACTGTATCATATAAACGAAGGAGGACAAGACATTACCAGGACTGGATAAGACAGCACGAGGTGGAGGGATTGAGCTGGCTCTAATATTTTGTTTATTCATCTCTTCAATCTTATTGGCCTTCTTTGCTCCTGTAAACAAGAGCAATGAAAATGTCAAAACTGCAAGATATACAATAAAAAGGATTTTTTTCCCCTAACAAGTAGGATAAACACAATTCACACTAGAACTGTACCTTCAGCAACAGAGATCGATGGCATAACTACTCTTGGAACATAAGATTTTGGAACTTTTGCAACGGTAGCTGGAGAAACATCTTGGTCCTTCACTATAGAGAAATAGAATTGTCAAATCACTGTTTTAAATCACCTGATTGACCTAGGGAATATAATAAACTCCAATGAATGAGAATTTTGTTATTGCATTAAAGATTGTAAGGAAGAATGCAAAAGGAAGCAATCCTTCTCTAGTGAGGCAGTAGATTAAGAAATCTTCTCAGTTTTTCCGACTAGTATTGAATCTACGGTCATAGACTCAGAGGAGTAAATCAATCCTACACGCAACCTAACTTAGACATGAAAACTGATGCTTCTTATGTCTTGGGAAAAACATAAAGATCGGAACAAAGGTTTGCACTAAAGCTTCTGTATTATTAGTTCAGAATGATCGTAAGAAGCAGATAATATATCATCTCAGCATGTCAGTGTCACAAACAAGCCCAAGATTCAATTACAAGGCTCAAGGTTATGAGGACCGGGGAGGATATCACTATGGCATTAATTTCTGAATACAAATCCTATCCACCACTGCCTGAATTTGGAAGTGATGCATGTGCAATTCAAAAACTGATCAATTGATCAGTCTGCTCCCCTCTGAAGACCACAAGTATAGACCATTTTTGTACTACTGCAAGTCAGTGCTGATATCTAAAAAGATCATAAATTCCAATTCCTGTTCATTCCTGGGAATTACTAATAGGAATGAACTCAAAAAGAAGTTTCTTTACACATGCTTTAACTTATGATCAACAAACATAAGTTTAATACCAAGTATATTTATGTTTACAAATGAATTCAAGCATGCTAATAAGACTGAGCAAGGAGACTTTCAAAGTTGTGAATCTGTGATTCCCAGTTCTAGTATGTCAATTAGCAAAACATGTAACCAGGACTGAAATAGAGCTAGAAGGAGCAGAAATTTACTAATTAATTCTATTTTTCTCAAAAGAGAGGGGATCAAAAAAGAAACCTGGAGTAGAAAAATCAAGAAGGGCATGTTGATCATCTTTCTCTTCTTGTTGCCTGACCTTCACCTTGGGATACACATACACTTAAAAAAAGAGAGAAACAAGAAAACCCAGTTCAGAACAAAAACCAAACTTCTTATAAAAACAGAACCCAGAAAGTAAAAAAGAAAGAATAGAACTTGAGAAACCCACTTGTGTTTGAGAGGTTCTTCAGTAGTTGTTGAAGGGAGCTGAAATGAAAGGCTCTGAATTTGGGGTTGTTCAAAAAGTTGGGAGCAGATTGCTTTATGGGTTCTGTTTGATTCTCTAGTCTACAAGATGATGAAGGTGGAAGGAGGAATCATGGACGGGTCAAAAGCCCCTGAAGGTAGAGACTTAAGACTCATGTGTGTGTTAAGTCACTTTGACAGACACTTGGATTTTGAGACGTAATTGGGCACGCGTTTCAGCTGAGAGATCGTGATTGTGAATCAGAATATCATAGTGGAAATGTCAACGCTTCATTTGGCCTCGTGTTTCCATTTCAAAAATTCAAATTTGATAGGTCAATCATGTGATTGCACGACGACAGGTCGTTCTCGGCCTCCGGGCATGCACACGGTTGAGAAGGAGGAGCGGGTGTTTTGAATCCATGCATTTTTCAAGTGCAGATGTACTAGTGTCTGGTATAGATATAGAGGAATAAGAATCCTCTTTCCACAAATGTGCCATGGGATATTCTAAGAAAAACTAGAGGAAGTGATTTCTCCTTCAAAGTTCTTTGGTTGGATTTTCCTTTGTGTTTAATATGAATCTGGTTTTCTTTCTATATTAGAGGATTTAGTGCAAATAACTAAAGTTAGATCATCATTTTAAAAATTAGGAACCAACTTACTACTTTGTTTAAACTTTAACGTGATTGAATATAGTTTGACTTGAAATTAGGTTCGACAAGGTAATTAGATCAAGAGATGTTTTGCTCTAGGATATCATGATCTTTGATAATGAGGATAATTAAATGGCAACTTGAATTTCGATCTTGACTGATATTCAACAGTTTAGTCATCAGACTTTATCTCTCGAAAATTTTTACCATTTTATAATTGTTATAAAACTTGCTCACCACCAATATTTTAGTAGTGATACCACCACTCAATATAAAACTGTTATGTGTTCTTAAATATAATTATAGTTAATCATGATGTGTTATTAAAAAAATATAATTTAAATATTCAATTAATTATATATGACGTGGCAAGTTTTAATAGGGCGGTGATATCACCCCAAAATAAAAGTGGTGAGTAAATTTGAATCCTTTATAATTAAAGTTTATTATTCATAACTTAACCACCTATGTCATTACTCATTAGGTGTAAGGTTTCATTCAAAGGATCTTGGTACAATTAAATATTAATAGTAAATCATCTTGCAAAGCAAGGATATGTGGCACAATAATTCACAACTTGGGAACAAATCAATTAAAATGGTATACTTTTTTTTTTTTTAAGTAAAGATCATCTCATTTAATCATTCAAAACTTAGGCTAGAACAGCACATTACATACACTTCCACTGTTAAAAACAATAGTAAAGCAGATAAGAAACATCAATGTATGTAGGATAGTACCACTCATTCAACATATTAGACATGTGCTTAGCACTAAGAGAAGACACGATTACAACAAATAAATCATATATGATACAATGGTAAACAGAGGATTAGTGTAACTCATACAACTAACCATTAATTGGCACTACACTGACATTGCATCGAGTTGGTTAACCTTTGTCATTAGTTGGAATAGCTTTATTCAAATGGTCAATTAGTAGTATACAACACACTTTTTTGTAGTCATACAAGGACTAAGCGGCGTTTCAAAAAAAAAAAAAAAAGAGGACTAAGCGAGATTAGTCGATTTAAAAGTGGACACTGATAAGAGTACTTAAATAAAGACTCACATGACCGACCCATTTATAAAATGTAAATTTAACTATAACCTACTCCATTCTCTTTCCCCGTCCACTCCTTAAGTAACCCGAAGGAATAGCCCCTAAAGACTCGAAGACATGGTGATCAATATGCTTGTGTGATGTGGCTCACTGGATGATATAGCTTCTTCTTCTTTTTTTTTTTTTTTTTTTCCAACAATATATTCACATCTTCTCATCAAACCATTAATTTGATGCATCCTCTCATCCTATTCACCATAAATTTTCTTATCTTCCTCATCTATACTCACTGAATAGAGGTGACCGACAACTATACAAGCGCTCCTTGAAGCCAAGTCATACATACAATACACTGCCCATTATGAACACTTGATTGCAAGCATTAAATTGGAGCACGACAAGCTATCCAAATCTGGGATTTTTCTATCATTATTCAACTTGCAAGAATGGCTTCATCACTTTGCTTGAGATAGGGAGGTAATGGTTTCACAGATCTTGTGAGTTATTCTTACTTCAATACAACTCAAAGTTAAAAAGTAAAAGCACAATTATAAACTAAGCAACATGCAAAATTAGTAAGAAGCTAGTGAGGCATATTCTCAAACTACTTCAATGGGTCCATAAAACTTTACACCTTCAAGTACTCCACCTCATTTTGTAGGTAAAGCAAATTAGTTTCAGCCTCTTCAGGCTCACAATTTCATGTTCAAATAGCTCATGTTTGATTTGGTATTTAAAGAAATTTATGTATTTAGATGCACTTTCACATTTTAATGCATAATAATGAATTTTGATTAAAGAAAAGAAGGAGAAGAGGACATGGCTCCACGATATCTTCTTCTTACTTACATGCAACATGTGCTAACTTGATGGTGCAAAATTCGAAGAGGGTATTTATTCTTGATGTTTACAAAAAAAAAAAAAAAAAAAAAACCATGTACTAGCTCTAAAGAAAAAATGGTTAATTCTTTTCATTTGGCAGCTATATGCATGCATGATGGCCTTTTCAACATTAATTATTTCTTCTGTTTTATACAGCTAAAATGCTCTGCATTTTTATATCTTATAAAATTTGGTACTTCAAGTCTTCAAACCACAATATGTGACCATAGAAAATTATATTTCTTTTCTTCTAATAACTCTGATACTTCTGTACCAAAACCTAATTGAGAATTTGAGATATTTCAGAAAAAGTAACAAAAGTGATGCTCATCAAAATATATATGACAAAAATGTAAGGCTTTTTTTTTTTTTTTGGTCCTTACCAGCTAGAAATGGTACAATATTTGCCTCCAAGTTTGTAGTTTTTTGTAGATATCTAGTAATTCATTCAAGACTACAAGTTCAGGCTCCATGAGTGGACCACCCAGCATTATTTATGTATACCGTATAACTGCTATTAAATTCAAATCTAATCTAACTCAGTTGCTCTAATCTTATGTACTTTCAGTCAAAGACTCAAAGTTCATAACTTTCTTCCTCCCCAAAACCAGAATCCTTTTCCTTCACACTGATAGTCTGCCCATCCCAGACCTCTTTACACATGGGAATATTTATTCTCTTTTAAGATTGCTATTTTCCTTATTTTATACGATGCCATTTTGTTCTCATTCTCTTTCAAACATTTAAAAAAGAACACTTCTATTAAAGCTAATGATCTATCATTCCCCATAAATAACCATTTATTTGCTACTATACTATCAATTATACACTGTACTCCTTCTGGACTCCTGTGTAAAGAAAGATACCGCTTTGCCCTTTGGCTCTCTGCATTGCGCACAGAGAGGTAGGCCATCCAAAGCCAGAGGGAGCCTAAAAATCCCATAACCACTGCTACACCATCCAAAACCAAAAACCCAAAAACCAAACCAAGTCCAAAAACCCAAAACTCTTTCAGCAGAAATAGCTGAAAAGTCATATAAAGATTCAATCTTTACTGTCCATTCTCACTTGGGTGCCTCTCAATCCTCCCAAAACCTGAAATGTTTTGATCCAGAAGCAGAAAAAGCAAATGGGTTTACTCTCAAAACCCTTCATTTTCTTCCTCTACTTGCTTCTGTTCTCCAATCTTGAGCTCATCATCCCAGTTGCTGAATCTGCCACTGATATGACCTCCATGGTGTACAAAGGTTGTGCAAAGCAGACCTTTTCAGATCCAACTGGGGTTTACTCCCAATCCCTCTCTGCCCTGTTTGGGTCTCTGGTTCAACAATCCACCAAGGCCAAGTTTTTCAAGACCAACTCAGGCAGTGGCCAAACCACCATCTCTGGTCTCTTTCAATGCAGAGGTGACCTCAGCAACTCTGATTGCTACAGCTGTGTGAGTAAACTCCCCCAAATGGTTAACAGTCTCTGTGGCAAAACCATTGCTGCTAGAGTTCAGCTAATTGGTTGCTACATGCTCTATGAGATTTCTGGGTTTGCCCAAATTTCAGGGATGGAAATGTTGTACAAGACTTGTGGGGGAACAAACATTGCAGGGTCTGGGTTTGAAGAGAGAAGGGACACTGCTTTCACTGTTTTGGAGAATGGTGTGGTTAGTGGTCATGGGTTTTATACCACAAATTACCAACAAGTCTATGTCTTGGGTCAGTGTCAAGGAGATGTGGGTGACTCAGATTGTGGTGAGTGTATGAAGAGTGCAGTGCAGAGAGCTCAAGTTGAATGTGGGAGTTCCATTTCAGGCCAAATCTATCTCCATAAGTGCTTTGTGAGTTACAGTTACTATCCAAATGGGGTCCCCAGAAGGTCATCTTCATCTCAATCATCATCATCATCCTCTTCATCTTCATCAGGTAAATGGCAGAAACCAAGTTCTGAAATTTTGGATTTGGGGATAGAAGACCCTTCTTTTTTCTTATTCTTTTTACCGTTTCTGGTTGGTTGATTCAATTTTTCACTTGCAAAGAGTGATGTTACTTCTATAAAATATTCATATGTTGGTAAGTAATCTGATTTGGAATGTAATATGTTATTGATTGACATAGGGTCAAATACAGGGAAGACAGTGGCTATTATTTTAGGAGGAGCAGCTGGAGTTGGATTCCTAGTCATATTCTTGTTGTTTGCCAGAAATTTGATGAAGAAGCATGATGGTATGCACATATCTAGATTTGAGAATATGAGATGAATCCTCTTCTTTTTTTTTTCTTTCATTTTTTAAATTAGTTCCTGGTACCAAATACTAATCTGTCATTGGTTGGAATATGCTGTTTCTATGCAGATTATTGATAGGAGAAGATGGGTTCTCACTTCACAAAGAGGCAACCTTCTTTAAAGGTGGATACTAGTAGCAATTTTTCTTCTTTTCTTTTTCTTCTTTTAGAGAGAATATGGGGGGTTTTGTGGTGATGGAATGGGCAAATGGGATTAATTTGAGCATGATCCTTTTGTTGGAAAAAGAAGCATTCAGAAAAGCTCTTCCTTTTCTCATAGAGGTGAAATATGATGTGGGAGAATGAATCATGAATGTCTGTCATTTTGGATGGAAATCTGGACTAAAAAATAGTGGAGGATGGAGTAACAGATTTTGGCCTCTTATTACTTTATTCTTGATGAGCCATGTGGGACTGTTTGTCTCTTTTCTCAATTCTGCAGACCAATGCTTCTCCGATTTCTTCACAACTTTTATGCTTTTGAGAAAGTTGCAACTTGCAAATGCGCCCTCTTTCTCATAGTTTACAGAGTACTCAGACTTTGTGTTTAAAATTTTGGTTTTCTGGGTTTTATGTATTAATTTACTGGCTGACAATGAATGTGACAAAATTGTTTTGAGGCAAGTTTTATATTCCTTCTTGTGCCATACAACACACAGAAAACAACAGTTTACGCGCTTTTGAGCTTTTTGATTCTCAGACCAAAAAGAACGAGCTTTAGATGCACCGCTGTGAATTTGAAGGTTGCAAGAAGTTGCTGCATTTTGAATTTTGAAATGTTCGTTATTTTTATTTTTTTTCTTGGATACTAGGAAAACTCTCAGCTCACTTCGTCTTCAGGTATGAGGTCTTAAAGAAATGATCTTTTGATGTTGAAAAGATCACCATATACATATATTCTCTGAAGCAACCTGTCTAACTTCCTCAACACATTTTACCCCTGCTTAAGTCGCACTTTAGCAAATATCTATAGTAAATACCGATTTTGCATAGTTTATGTTTTGCGAAAAACTGCTTAACTTATAGATTAAGTAGTAAAAAGTGTTTGGTAAAATTAAATAAAGCAGCTTATTTTAAAAATTACACTATTAAGCTGCTACTTATAGAAGTTGGTAAAAAATAACTTTCATAAACTAAAAATTACGGCCAGTTACGATTTAAGCTAAGCTAACCTAAAGTGAGCCTTACTTGACACCCCACTAGATTGGCCAATATATGTAGCATGGGATGTCTGTTTTTGCACCTAGGAAGATCACTAATGGCCCATAACCAAGGGTTTACAGTTCCAAATGCTTTATTTCATGCATATACTGCTTTTTGAAATTCTATACTTTGACTTGGCATATCAGAGAAATTTGTTTAATGAATAATCCTAGTTAGCACCAACAAGTTATGTGTATGTGACCTACATGCTTTTTGGTATCACAATTGTGTTGCTTTCTTCTTTTTGGATGAAACATGAAAATCTCATCCTCTGCTGTCTGCTCTAAACACCATTGTAGGGATACATTGTGATTATTTATGAAGCTGTACATGTGATATGTAGAAGCAATGAGTGCAGAAGAGAACAAACCCAACAAGTCCCACATTTGATACGTTGGATACTAGAATTTGAAAACAACACGGTCAGCAATGGATGTTACATTAGAAGAGACTTTCTTCAGCTTCAGAAATGAATGGGGATGAAAAGGGCCCCAAGGTGGAATAGACTCTACAACTGGTGGTACTCCCTCATTCGGTGGGAAATCTTGCATCAAACTGTTTGAAGATTTTCTGTGCTGTAGAAGATTCTAACTAATAATACAGTGGTAAATTTATGGCTTGTCTTCACCTTACTTACTTCACCAAATGTCATTTCTCTTTCGTCCTTGGGTGTAAAATCCAACATCGATCCTATGAGTGCTTACTAGGGCAATAAGACCAGGATGAAAATTCCAAATAAGAGACCATAACTTGACTCAAATTAATAGTCAATTCTTATCAACAAGTCGTGTATTAACATCTTTTACTAATTTAAATAGTAGGGATGAGACAAAACAAAAAATTTAAATAGTATAGAGTGAAGGCAATCGTCCTCACTCAATATTCTGTTCATTCATTAAATGACATACAATTCCTTCTTATTTTACTGTTTTCCTTAAGAAACATGACCAAGAGGTACAATCAAGCATAGAAAGTTAGCGTACAAAAAGAATTTGTAAAATCCGCTACCATTAGCATAAATATTGAATGGCCGAAATTTAAGGTGAATAAGAACATTTTTGGACAACAAACTCATATGTAATCAATCATGTAGAACAATTGACAATCTTAGCAGAATACAGCTCTTAATGAGCTCAATTACTAAGCCATTTTCAGATTCTAACATAATGAGGCGCAAATTGTATTCGACTTTCATCCAGATTGAAAAGGGATTGGGGCTGGTATGTTCTTTGACTGGGTACATCAGTTGGCTTAATTAACTTGGAAATCAATACAACCAAGATGGGTTTGCAGGGAATATGAATATGATGACTTGTGAAGCTTCTAAACAAATCAATTTCAGCTCAGATGAACACTGGCCGCGCGGTAGCATTTGGTTTTAGTAACTAACAACTGGTGAAGGTGGTTCTCAAACTGTAATATTTGACAAATTTTTTTTTCCTTATATATAATTGATGATTCGACTAGTGAAATGTACGTGCACTAAATAAAGAGGCAAAAACTCAATAATATAGGGGACATTGCCAAGCTGGCAAGCTGTGAACAGATGGATAATTTGAATGTAATGATAGGTCAGACTAAATTCATGCACTGCACCAATATTGCAATACATAGCTAGCTTTCATACTACTTTGCTAGTTGCTACTACAGAATTCTAGACTTTTCATACTAGTAAGCTTGTTTGGTGGAATTCTTCAATCCATTAAACCATTCACATTTGAACTTGCAAGAATGTGAAGGAACTTGAGGGTTTTTATGAGTCTTTGAAGGAATCAGAGACTAAAATTATCAAGAGCTCTATTGCTATTTCGCGAGGCAATCCACATCGATGTAATGAAAGTGAAGGACCTACAACAATGACAGAACGCCCCGAATAATCGACCCGTTTGCCAAGCAGAGTCTCACGAAATCGAATAGGAAAATACTTCATATCATCAACAATCAACAAAGGGCAAGCCACCTATAGCTCAAACTTAGCCCGTTTCATTTGCGAGCTGAACTCAAACGAGCTTAAAACAAGTCAAATTCAAGCTATATCGAGATAAGTGTTACACTTCATTTTTGAAACATACACTGACCGTATAAATCAAAACCAGCTTTCTCCAATAAAGTCTTTGTAACGACGATTCAAAAGAAGTGATAAACACAACTTTTTGACTAATAGTTTGAATTATAATCGACTTTAAAAATCGTTATTATAATTTCCTCATTAGAGATTGTTTCTCTCTCTCTCTCCTGTAAATAAAAGAAAATAAAATAAAAAGTAAAACCACCCACGTGCATTCAGCGTGCACCTAAACCCCCTCTGAAACCCCATCCAAGACTTCAGTACCGATCTCCAAGCTCCCCTCCGATGGCATCAACCACCCTCCCCAAACCGAACCCAATCCCAATCGAACCCGACCCGCCGCAGCCCAACTCCGCCGACCCTCTTGCAATCTACGCCCAAGCGATCAAAACCCACAACGCCGACCGTTCCCTCCACAACCACCTCATCACTCTCTGCTCCAAATCCAACCTCACCTCCTTCTCTCTCCGCCTCTTCAACCAAATCCCATCACCCAACGTCGTCTCATGGACGGCCCTGATCTCATCCCACTCCACCACCCTCGCCGCCCTCCGCCACTTCGTCTCCATGCTCCGCCACCCCACCTTCCCCAACCAGCGCACAATCGCCACCCTCTTCAAAACCTGCGCTTCTCTCTCGTCCCTCTCCTTCGGTCTCTCCCTCCACTCACTCTCCCTCAAGCTCGGTATCTCCGCCGAGCCGTATTCGGGTTCAGCCCTCATACACTTCTACTCCAAATGTGGGATGCCGGTTTATGCCCGGAAGGTGCTCGATGAAATTCCCCACAAGGATGCTGTCTGCTATGGCGCGGTGATTGTTGGGCTGGCGCAGAACTCGAGGCCCATTGATGCGCTTTTGGCTTTTGCTGACATGAAATGTAGAGATGTTGGGTCGAGTATGTATACTGTTTCGGGTGCATTGAGGGCCGCGGCGGAGCTTGCTGCTTTGGAGCAATGTAGGATCATACATACACATGCTGTGGTTACGGGGCTTGATGCGAATGTGGTTGTGGGGACTGCTTTGTTGGATGCGTATGGGAAGTCCGGGCTTGTGTCCGATGCTAGACAGGTTTTCGATGAGAATTTGCTGGTGATGAGTCTTGTGGGATGCAATGCAATGCTGGCGGCGTATGCACAACAGGGGGATAAGAATTCAGCGGTTGAGCTTTTTAATGCAATGGAAGCTCAAGGGCTTGTACCGGATGAATATAGCTTCTTAGCGATTTTGACGTGCCTTGGCAATGCGGGTTTGGTTTTGGAAACGGATTGGTGGTTGAACAGGATGAAGGCTGATTACGTGTTGGAACCAGCACTTGAGCATTATACTTGTCTGGTTGGTGCAATGGGCCGAGCTGGTCAGTTGGAAGATGCTGAAAGGACTGCAATGACAATGCCTATTGTGCCTGATGCTGCAGTGTGGCGAACATTGCTAACATGTGCAGCTTATCATAAATCACCCGCCTTGGCTAGGTCCATGGCTAAACGGTTATTGGAAATTGATCCGCAGGATGATTCAGCTTATGTTATTGTTGCAAATGTGTTATCATCCGCAGGAAAGTGGGATGAAGTTGCAGAAGTTAGGAAGATGATGAAAGATAGGAGGGTGAAGAAGGAAGGAGGTAGGAGTTGGATTGAAGTGCGAGGAAAAGTTCATGTGTTTTTGGCCGGGGACAGAAGGCATCAAAGAATAGATGAGATATATGCAAAGCTGGCAGAATTGATGGCGGGGATAGAAAAATTAGGGTATGTGCCGTTGCAGAATGAGATGCTGCATGGGGTTGGGGAACAAGAGAAAAAGGAAGCCCTATGGTATCACAGTGAGAAGCTGGCTGTAGCATTTGGGGTGGTAAGTGGTGCTGCACCCCCCGGGAAGCCATTAAGGATTGTGAAGAATTTGAGGATTTGCAGAGATTGCCACGAGGCTTTTAAATATTTGTGTAGGTTGTTGGAGAGGGAAATCATTGTGAGGGATGTAAACCGATACCATATATTTTCAAATGGTAGCTGTAATTGTGGAGAGATGTGGTAGCTTGCTTATTACAGTTGTGCTCTCAAGACAGAAATTCCACTGCCAAAAGGTGAAATGTAGTTTCTGTGCATGAGCCTCTCCTTGGACGATGCAATGGGGTTGCTAGGAAGTCGCCAGTCACAAACTTGAGGGTAATGCAAGAGTCCTGAATAGCTGCGTCTCCGAACCAAAACCTAAAGGGTTTAGCGAGGAAGATGATAGACTAGAAATAGAGAGGGACTGACTTATATGCAGAGGAAGGTTAATGTGTTTCCCACATGCAAATAAAAGGAAAAGGATGACAGAAATTCTGCATTGTGTGTTGCTGAGCTGTAGAGATGTTGGCAGAAGAATAGAATGACCAGAGAGATGCAGAGGGATTTGATATGTCATCATTGGGGATAATTAGCAGTGTCTGCATTTGGCTAGCAAACAGAGATGCACATCAATAATGCTACTAGTCCATGCTTGTAGCAAAAGGACAAGAACAGATTCAGATAGTCATTATTGGCTGTCTCAAGAAGAGTCCGGCCAGCAAATTTTTTATCATTCATCGATTTGTTTTGATTTGTTTTTTTTTTTTTTTTTGGTTAAAAGGAAAAAGGCCCATAACAAAACACAGAAAAAGAACTAACTAGTAATCCTAGACTTCCTGGGTCTTGAGATATCAGCAAGCTCATCAAGAATGAGAGGAGGTGAGGAAAGAGTAATGAGGCCATAGTCATATTACACATGCTAATGCATCTGCAGTCATATTACACTCTCTGTAAATGTGATGCAAAGCGGCTTCTTCAAAAGTAGCAATCAATCTGAGACAACAAGCAATAAGAGAACCCAGAGGATGGCAACCAAAGTTGGTACTTTGAATCAAGTTGACCAGAACTGCAGAATCCGACTCAATCACAAGCTTAGCAACATTGCAACTCTGAGCCACTTTTGAGACCATGAAATAACCCCCAAGCTTCAGCATCTAAAATTTCACCAATACCCAAGTTTATTTGAAAACCTGTAATCCCCTCGCCAGAAGAGTCTCTAACCACACCATATTGAATTTTATGACAAAATTATTTGGACACGTCCTATATTGCTTCCTTTACTTTCGATTTGTTCTTCCCGGTTTCGTCAAATTGAGAAATTTGTGTATGAGCTTGTGATAGATGGCAATCGAAGTAGCCATCTTAAATTCAGATCAAGTAGCCAACTGCTATATACCAGATGGTTTTCGAATTCACAGTAAGAACCCAAAATAAACCAAGATCAGTAAGAACTGATGAACAATAGATCAAACCCACCGTACATGAAACTAATATGAGTTTTGACAGTAGTAACAGATAAAATTAACGAAAACAAGTTCTTGAAATAGAGAAACGACATGTCGACGAACGTTACTGGCCGAGGATGGCCTGCTGCGACTCATATTCGAAGACCTGCTGCTCTCGGTCCGTCTGGACCATGATAGGGACGACCAGGATCAGAAACGTCGTGCCGAAGATCCACGCCGCGTTCCCCGTGCTCTTCACCAGCTTCTTCACCACATACGACCCGTCGTTTGCAAACCCCTTGGCCTTCTGCACCACCGTCGACTGTGACAGCCTCGCCATCAGCCCCTGTTCCTCTTTGTCATTGCCCACAGCCACTCGCTTTCTGCCTTCAGACGCCATCAAATCTCTGTCTTTGTTTTTGTTTCTGAGGAAGAGACGAAAGAGTTTGGGGTTTTAGCTTCGGGTCATTAGGGTTTTATAAAGCGTCGGGTCGTTTGACATGGACTCTTCTTGCTTTACAACGAACCCGGCCCGGCCCGTTTCAAACTTCTTTGTTTGGGTTAAATTCGATTTTATGACTTGATGAGATGGAAGGAATAATGGTGAGAAAGAAGCAAATCCTATGACTCCTATGACTCCTATCCCAATTATAATTTCTCCCCACTTCCTCGTATTGCAAAAATATTATGGGGAAAGCTGATTCCCGGATTATTAGATACACCACGTCAACAGTGTATCGTTCCACTCAAATGTTGTTAAAACATATATTAGAATTTAAATTTTACATTTTAAAGTATAGGATTTGTTATTTTTAAATTAGTAAGCATGCAGTGACTACGTTTCACCATCGGTGTGTAGTACAACAAATCGTTTCTCCATTGTACGAGTTTTGTTTAAGAAGATCGATAATTGAGACAATTTTTCATAGAGAAAAAAGGGCATAATGAGTAGTCGATAATATATGTATCCTACAAGGCTTGAGTTTGGTATCATGTCCTTCACTTCTGATGGTTGGGGCTCAAATCAAATTATGCTAATCGTTCTCAATTAAAGAGTGCTAGTTAGAGAAGATTTTATTGACTTGAGTTCAGGACAATCACATTTTTGATCCAATGGTAAATCCGAACGCACCTGTGTGCTATTGCTAATAGTGGTAGAACTACAACACAACTCCTTTGTTTCCAACAACAAAAGGGCAGAACTTGAATGCTAGAGTAGTGAAGAATTTCAATTGGGTATAAACTTGGCATTTGTATTAATCAAGAAGACTAAAACCTCTCTTTACATATTGCAAACATGAGAAGGGTAAGTTGAGAACATTTTCAACTTCAAATGATTTGCACATGAGAGTATTCAAAATCACATCCCTGTTCGTGTACCCACCCTTAATCCCAAAACCTCTGCAAACAACCATAGACATGTTGCAGACCCAAGGAACGGAAACAGTAAACCCCAAACCAGAGTCTCGACCGCCCACTACCACATCCTTGTATGCTTGGCAAACCTGGGAGACATACTTTCCCATTGGCAAAACTTGCTCCAGAATGGACGGAACAGAGCCATCAGGATTCAAAACCTCAGAATCTGAATGAAGGTTCACCACAACCGTTCCATGATCGGGGTGAAGCCGACTGCTGAGAGTTTTCATAAATGGTGAATCTGTGTCCCACAACTTACGAGGGAATATGTCTTCCCCGTCATAAGCATCAATGAAGATCATATCATACACATTGGTGGTTTTGAGAATGAAATCCTCAGCATCTGATTCATAGAGAAACAGCCTCTCGTGGATGCCTTTCCACAGAACCTCATCCATGATATCGGGTTTTGAAAAAGCGCGCTTGCCTGACGGATTCATAACTGAGTAAGCAGGAAACCCCATAGCTTGAACCGAGGCTGAGATTACAACAGGATCGATTTCAACTATGTCAACCGTAGCACCTGAAGGGAGAAGACAGTTCCAAGTTAAGTCCAAATGTTCAAAACCCGACGATGCACTACCAAACTACTCATAGGATTTGCCATAACACATCGTTATGAAATCAACAACAACAAATGGGCACATACTTCATTCCCTTAACATTTAACTAGAAATGCAGCCTACCTTGAATTTTACTAGCCAAAAACAATGGCAAGCTCCCTCCTCCATGGCCAATGCATAAAATACTCATCTTTTCCTTCCCAGCCGCCACTTTCTTCACATTGAAATCACAACAAGCTATAGTAGCCAACCCAGCTGATAACATACTCTTAAGATCTGAAAAATCAAAACTAACATATCAAAGTTCCATTCTTTACTGTAACCAAAAAAATTTCCATTCTTTCTGAAACCGAAACATAACCAAATGTATATATCCAAAAAAGAAACATAACCAAATGTGCTACAATCGCTGCTCAAAATACTGAAACACTGATTATTTCACCCAAAAAAAAAAAAACAATCACTGAAACACTGATAGAAGAAGAAGCTGAATAGCCATACAATGTGAAGCAAATTTGATCCAATTGTAATCAAACAAATATGAACTGGGTATTGAATCAATGAAAAACCCAAACCAGATGAGCAGAGCAAAAGGGTTTACTTACATGGAACAGCGAGGCAATGAGGTTGCTGCATAAGAGCAAAAGAGGCCGGCTCCGATTGCCGGAAAGCAGCCAAGATTTTGACCGTGCTTTGGCGAGTGTCGTCGTTAAAACGAAGAGCGCGCCATTCATATCCAAGCACTCTGAACTTCTCATTGTAACACTGGGAATCGTCTATCTCTGCGTACCTTTGCTCTAGCCATCTCTCTGTTGCTGCCCAGTGAAGCTTGCTGGGATTGGAGGCAGGGAAAGCGGCGACGGAGACGACGCCGTTTCCTTTGTCGGATGTGGAGCGGAGGACGATGCGGCCGTCCGATTCGGTGCCCCACCATTCGGAGGCGTAGGACCAGTCGCCCTCGTCGTTAATACGGCGGCGTATTGCCGTTGAGAGCTTCCGGATGTTCCATCCAGCTCTTCTGCGCCACATCGGATCCGGAAGTAAAAACCCGTCTTAGGGTTTTACTATTTGGATGTGGGTTTTGGGTTTGGTTAATTAAATAGATAATTACCACTAGATACATTTTCAGAAAACTATTTACCAAAAATTCACTTTTTGTCATGAAGAGACCTTTATACCCCCACTCTTTTTCAAATTTCCTCTTTTGTTTATTCTAAGTATATTATTGCGTTTTGTTCTTACTATCTCTTATGTTTTATTCTGTTTCCTTGATGAAACGTGGTGGGCCCATCTCGAATTTATTTGTTTAACTATAACTGCAGTTGTTAGAATTCATCCTCTATTTCTAAAGGTAAACAGTACGTTTTACTATTCATCATTTCAATCGCTGATAGACTTGAATTAGTTGCTATCTGTAACAACACTAGCAAAGAATTAAAGAAAGAAAGAGAAAAACTGAAAAAATTGAAACACCTTAGAGAAAATCTAAAAAGAGAAACTCCAGATTACTGAAATATCATCTTTAGAATCCAAGAAAGAATCTATAAAGTAGAAGAAGAGATTGAAAGTCTCTTATATATGCTTAAAGAGGAACAAAAACCTCTTGATTATTTGAGCATTGGTTAGATCCGCAAATCACTGGTATCAGAGCTTGCAAAGAGCTCAGCAGGGGAATCCCCTATGGGGACAATTTCTGATTTAATAATAGAGAAACTGAATTCTCTATTAAAATCCTCTGATGAAAAATATCAGAACCTGCAGAAAGAATTATCTAGATGTCAAAACCATCTAGAAAAATTACCTGATATACTCCACCAATTAGAAAAATTGGAAAACAAATTGGATTATATCAAAGATCTTCCAAAAACGGAAGAAGAAAAACTAACAAGTGTTAGTAGAAAAATCAATGAACAGCAAAAAACGCTGGATTCAATGAAAAATATACTGAAGGACAAGAAAGTGCCTACAGTAAAAACAAAGAAAGCTAATGGATTCAAACCATTAAAAAGACCAGAAAAGAATCCTGTTCCAAATATGATTAGCCACATTGAAAATTGTTAAGGCATTCGTAATGAATATGAACGGTTCAGGTTGGACAGATTTGGTTCGTCTATTGATTTGATCTTGTTCGATACCTTCACGATTATCAATTTAGCTAAAAATTTGCATAAATGATCTCATAAAGACCTAAAAATGAAACGGTCAAAATATCAATATATGATCAAAAAATGAATCCCACAAACAATCCTTAAAAAAAAATTAAATAAATAAAAAAAAATCCTTCACTAGAAGGGCTCTATCATATACATATATATATTTTAAACAGTCTCCTTTTTTGGAGATGACAACCTTCTTTTTTTATTTATTTTTATTAAAAATACTTTAGGGTGCGGTTATTGCCACCCTATCATTTTCTTTGTTCACCCTACATGCTCATTACACCCTACATCTTAATTTTGATTATTAAATTTACTTATCTAACTCATTTCTGTTTCCAGAAATATCCTTATATGACATATCTAAATAAATTAATTAATTAACGAAAATCTCTCATTTAATTTATACTAAAAAAACTAAAATATATTAAAGTTTCCTAATGAAATCATAATCTGATTTACTTCCATTTTTTTTAATTTTTTCTTTCAGTTTCAATGTTCGTCTATTTCAATCCATGTCAAAAGATTAGCAAGTTAACAACTATGAGCAATGAAGAAGGGATTGATTTTTTTTTTTTTTTTTGTGTTTTAAATTTATATTTTCAGTGTTTACAAAGGGTATTGCAAAGATTTTGATGAAATTAACACTAATACTTTTGTGAACTGAATAACGAATTAATGTTGAGGAGGCAACAAAAAGACAAAAAAAATAGTAATAAAATTTAATTTGGGTGGAGAAGTTGAAGATTGATATTATCCAATGAGAAATTAAGTAGTCTTTGTATGTAATTAATTAGTTGTGTATTTCGTTTTCCCTATAGATTTGTATTTTTTGTTTTCCCTATAGATTTGTATTTCAGAAAATTAGTGTACTTATTAGTCATTTTGTAGTTAGGTAATATAGTCTTTTAATAATTCAAATGTCTATAGGGTGAACTAAGAAAATGGTAGGGTGGCAATAGCCGCACCCAATACTTTATCCTGATCAATTGACAATATAACTTAATCATCGATCTGCTCATCAGCAACTAGGTTTCATTTCAAGAATTATCCTTACAAAAAATCAACCACCCAATTGAAGATTGTTTTGTCATTTGTCCGTTGTATAGTTTATAGACAAGTAAAATCCACCAGATAAAACAAAATATGCTAATCAAATCTCTATATAATTTTCAATTTGAATAATACTTTGTCACAATAATTTTTTTTTTAAAGAAGGCAGAAGCCAATATATTGATCAAAAGCCAGAATGGTCTTTACATACCCTTCCGCTACCATCTATAGACAGACAAGAATATGCATGTGTTAGTACCCACAGCGGTACATAGATCTAGGTCACTCATTTGACATTAAATACATCAAGATAGCGGGAATCCTCCATTGGTACTACTTCGGAGGATTCGCTAAAGGCACAAAAGTGCATAGCTCCCTAAAAAACTAGGGAATTATTGAAAGTAATAAAATTACTAACCTAGAGTTCCTTAAAAAAAGGAAAACTAACTATTGAATGGCCCAATTGGCCCAAAGAAAAAACAGAAACCCTAGGCCCAAATCGTTGACCCAGCCTTGTTACTCCTCCACCTTCCTGTGTTGAGGACGACGCACACCGCCAGCGAGCCACTGCCACAACCGCCCAATACCGTCGCCGCCCACTTCAAGGACCACCGCCCACACCACACCGCCACCACCTCAAGGACAACATCGAACCCGAAAAGCACCAGACCAGATCCAAAATGAAAAGAATCCACTGTGCCCCTAGAGCGCCGGCTGCATCTCGACGATGACGCTGCGCTGTCGCCGTTGTCTGGACCCAAACACCAACCATCGCCGCCCTTGAACCAAACCCCACGAATCCCCTAGCCACAGAAAAGCTTTGAACAAAACAAGATCAGATCAAACGATCAGGCTTCGAGCCATTGCAGATCCAAGAAGCCAAAGAACCCTAAACCATCATCGCCCGTCTGGCAGCCTCACAGCGATGATGAGGCAAGCCCCTGACGTGGAGTGCCACCGGACGGTGCCACCGGACGAGAGGACCTCGACTAAACTCAACCAAAGTTTGGGCACGTGCGGCGCGTTCCGTCAGAGAGAGACCTCCGCCTTATTATGAGTAACGTGCACAATATTTGTTGAAGAATGACCTTAAGTAAAGGTTCAGATCATTAAGGGGGTGTATTGTATTTGGATTTGTGCAGACTTTTTTTAAATGACAGACTTTTTGAAAAGTCCACAGACTCTTTAAAAAGTTGATAGACTGTTATGGATTTCTTAAAACCATTGATTTTAGCAACAGACTTTTATTGATTCATGAAAATCTATATACTTTATTATGAATGACTTCTACAGATTTCCTAGGATGTACAAAATATGAAAAAAAAAAAAAAAAAACAAATGCAGCCCAAACACAAAACAAAATAATAACTTGTTGTCTCTTCAATGCTCCAGTATCTTCTAATAGAAATTGACTCAAATAATGATTGTTAGTCTGTCTAGCGAGTTTGTTCTCATTCCTAATCTCCCAACAACATAAATATACAATATAGATCACTTGATGTTTATGGTTAATTATTCTCATCAATTTTGTTTTCGCCGATTAACATATATTGTAGCAATATTGATCAATGTCTTGATCTATAATCAATCAATTGAAATTCAATTGTTCAACCTTTTTTTGAACCATAATATAAATTCAAATTGATGAGAATAATTAATTAATAAGATAAAATTTAGTATGGTTCAAGGTCTTAGGGTTAGACCACAATATTTGAGTTTTAGGGTTTCATAAATCATTTTTATTGCTATTAGGGTTCGAAGTATCACAATTGAAAAAAAAAACAAAAAACAAAAAAAAAAAATCACATTCAACTGGGGGTGGGCGTCCAGACCCGAAAAACTGAAAACCCGACCCGAAAAACCGAAAAAAGCTCGATTCGGTTCGGTTTTGACTTTGAAAATATCGGTTTGGTCTAGGGCCCGACCTGAATATATTTTCTCAGTTCGGTCTCGGGTCTCAAATGTGCAGAGACCGAAAGCCCGATTAGGCCTGATTTTCCTCCTTTGACAGTCTCAGCCTCTGTCTCTCTCAAAAACATCTCAGCCAATCAGCCATTCAACCCTTGTTCTTCCCCAATTTCTGAAAACCCAGCCCCATTATCACCGATTCAACCCCAAACGGCAAACCTGTTAGCAGTTTTGGTTGAAAGCCTGAAACTCCAAACCTGTTATAGACTCCAATCAGCAGCAGAATAGTGAGATCTTGAGATCTAGGCACCTCTTCAGTCTTCACCCAAGTCCTCCGGGTCAACCTGCCCAATCCTCACTCCTCCTAACCGAGACCCTCTTCACTCTCCCCTCCATCCAACCCGCCGTCGACGAACTGCATAATGGGGATTGAGGAGGAAGGGAGAAAAAAAATATAAAAAAAGAATGTATGAGTAGAACTGCAGAAGAAGAAGAAGAATAAGAAGTGTAAAAGAAGACTAGAAAAGAAAGAAGGAGGAAGGAAGAAAAAAAAAGAAAAAAAAAAAGAAGAAGAATATATGAATAGAAGTATAGGACTGCAGAAGAAGAAGAAGAAGAAAGTGTCGAAGAAGAGTAGAAGACCAGAAAAGAAAGAGAGAGTAGAAAGTAAAAAGAGGGCAGAGCCTTTTATTTTGTTTTATTTCTACCGCGTAGGACAAATAAATATAAACGTCGAACAATATGTTCAGAGAACGTCTCATGCTCCAGTGGTTGGGAGCAAGGATTTGGTGCAAGTGGTCGGGGGTTCGAACCTTGCCTCTGACTGAATTTTTGTAAACTTTGCACATTAGGCCCGAAAAGCCCGAAAGACCGAACCGACCCGAATGTGGTCGGTTCTGTCGGTTTCCTTTCTTGAAAAAGCCCGAACCGAATACTTCGGGCTCGGTCTCGGTCTCACCAAATTTCGGGCCCGGCTCGACCCGAGCCCAAGCCTACATTCAACAACTACAATGAACATGTTGGGTATCAAAAAAAGTTGATATCATAAAAAATTAGAGAAAAGACAAAAAATTAAGAAAGAGAGATGATGAAGGACAAACTTCTTCATGCGTAGAGAGAATAACTTTGATAGACCTTTTTTTTTTTTTGAAGAGGAAACTTTGATAGACTTTTTGAAATCTTTGGTCTGGAGGCTAGAAAATTATTGGAGTTTGTTATGTATAGTTAACACTACAAAGTCCATGATTATCCATGATTTTCTAATTCCATAAGTATGAATGATATTTTGAATACCTCTGTACTTTTATTCATTTTTAAAAGTCCTAATTGAATACCCCTAGATTTTGGTGGAATTCATGAAGTCTTTAAAAATCCTAATTGAATACCTCAAGACTTTCATGGACTGTTAAAAGTCTATATTGAATACACCCAGACTTTTAAATTCCATAGATTTCTTTAAAACTTCCACCACTACTACAAATTTCCCCAAACCCCACTGATTTGAATTAGTCTCTATTGGGACAAAGCATACTGATAATAGTGGCTACTGCCATTAGCCACTATGCAGCTACTAATGAGATATCAGTCCCCTCTATTGCAGGTGCTATTGGGACAATCCACACTGTTAAAACAACAGTGACATACCAAAATCCAATGCAGCATATAACCTTTTTCTCTCCCACTATTATTGTATCAGTGTGTTTTCTCAATGCCACCAACATCAGTGGCAAAATTTGGTGAATATATAAAAAAAAATAACAATTTGGCCCACCAAAATGTACTGTATAATTCTAAAATATACTTCCTCAATTCATATACAACTTCAAATAAAATACAACATAAATCTCTTCATCATGTTCCTCCCCATAGCTGCATCTGCTACCTCTCCTCCAGCAACTTTTCTATAATTTCTGTCAAACAAATGAAAAGCTCAATAAAATACTCGCAACATACACAAGAATGAAACTGAGATATAAAGCAGCCAACATAGCAAATTTATTCAATTCAATTAGTATCCAAAATTTAACATCTTAACAGCACATAACAAAAATTGTCCATGCCAAGAAGGAAAATAATGAGTTCTTGTACACGAGGATTATAAAACTCCACATTGATAGCAAAACAAGATACTCAGAATAATATAACAGCCCCAAACCAAACAATCGACAACTAATAGCCACTTTCAAGCAACAGTCTAAATCACTATCCCAACACATATTTATATGCAGAAGTTAGTACCTTAAAGAAAACAAAGGTAGATGTATTCTTTTCTGCAATCATACCATATCTGCCAGTGATGTTCTGCATGCATAAAAACAACACAGCATTACTTTAAGTGGTTAGCATTACTTTAAGTGTTCAATTCCTTGCCTAAAAATAAGCTTCATATTAACCATGTCAGACACATTTTAAGCACATATGCAACAGCAAATGCACTGCGCATGTTTACAAGTATTAACAACAGTCATACAGACAAATTGAAATTGACGGCATGCAGACAAAAAGGAAAATCAAAGTTAGTAGATGGAATATTTTACCATGTCGAGCCTCGAGCACAGTTAGAAAGCAGGTTCACGGCTGCATGTTCCTCCGGCATCTTCTCTATCCTTTCTGATTCCACCTCCCTTTGTTTCTGTTGACATTTACAATTATCCAAAACTTCAAGTTCACCATAATGACATTTTTGTAAACACTTGTATTACGTGAAAGAAAAATCACCACATACCAAAAAGCAAATATTGTAGCTGAGAGTCATTATACTGTATACAAAAGATCCAGCTATTGAATCAGTAAGCCCTTCTATTGGTGCTTCATGGCCTTGAGCATCCTCAACCTGACAAATGAAATGCAGGTACTCTCTAATGAGTAAAGATGCTAACTGATTAAGATATCAAACATAAAACTTCCTGCATTGCAATCCCCTTCCCATGAAAAATAAACAAAAGAAAGAGATTTTCCTTGCACAGATACATAAATATCCTCAATGACTTGGTGTTTTTGCACAAAAGAAAGGTTGCTCAAAACAATTGTTTGTGTCATGAGTAAAAGTAAGTTCACTAACCATTTGAACAATCTTGGAAATCATTGAACTGGAGCCAGTTGAGGTTGCTTCAATTATCTCTTCATATTTAACATCAACCCCTGCAAACTATAATTAATTAATTTAACTAGATCAACAAGGTCCTCACAAAAAAAGCAGTACTATTATACAAACTAAAGACAAATAAACAAACAATAGGTTCTAATAACTTTTACCTTTCCAACAATTGCATTCGAAATAGTTAACAAATGTAAAGTTCAATATAACAACAAAAGAGACATGAAGTTCCAGATTTTGCTATAATTCCCAAGTTCTTGATCAAGCCACCTCCTTTGTCACACATGTACCCCAGTCACATAGGAGAGGATTCTCTCTCTTGGTCTAATTTAATCTGCATTTTTTTTTTTGTAAATCAATGAACAATGCTGAATAACATGTCATCTAGTAGCACACTTCCTAATGTTAAAGCAATGCAAGGAACATCAACTAACCTGAATTTCCTTATATGTGAGGGAAAGGAATCTAATCTTGTATAGCACCTGAAATAAATTTGGTATGTAATTCATGCAAGGTTTCCAAGAAAACATTTTATAAATATATAAAAAGTCAAAGCAAGCTTACATCAGAAGCATTGGAACTCAACTCCATGAAGAAGATGTCTTTGTTACTAAAGAGATACCTCAGCCCAAGGTTAATATCAATAGTGGACCAACTCTGATGAAGAAGACTCAGATATGTTAAGCAAGGAGTACGCGCGCATGAAAGTAATTACCAATAGAGGCTGAGAGCTACTGTATTGAAATACCAAATATTACCAACTATTGTTGATACAAGAACACATCAATAAAGATCACAAGTATAGTAGAATAACAATGAAACTTTGAATTTTGATACTACTGAACTGAAATAAACCAAATCAAGACAAGTCAATCAGTAACCTAATATTTCAATCATGAATTTGGGAAAATCAAACAACTCAAACAATGTTGATCCTAAAGAAGCATTCAAAAAACTAAACTAGCCCCAAAAGATTCAAATTTCACAATTCAGAACTTAATAAAACACCCAAACTGAAAATTAACAAAATCCCACCACAGAAGACTCAGAAAAGCCATAAATTGATAGATCGGGTATGTTAGCGAGCTACTGATTATGAATAGTCCTCAATCATTCACCTTAAGGCCTTAAAAGTAAAGGGGACGGTGACGCGTGTCGTGTATCCGGCGATATCGAACCTGGGAAGTTGGGGGCTTTTGTAGATCTGAGCCTTCCAGGTTCAAAACGATGTCAAACAACCAAAAGCTATAAATCAAAAATGGGGAAAGTAAGTATCTCTGCAATTACTTTACCCTAAGTATTCAGATGTCAAAACAAAATCAAAAAACTCAAAGTTAATACCTCTGCAACTCCTTCTTCATCGGTGCAGCTAGTTCCCCGATAAATTTGGTGGATCCGCAGTAGATAAAACGAATCGAATGAAAGAAACCCGGAACGGCAGCACAGTGAGAGAGGAGAAGAAGAAAAACTTCAATGTCAAAAATATGAGGATTGAAGAGAGAGAGATTAGTTTTTGTGGTAAATAGGGAGGAGAGATGCATTGGACGCCGTGTTAGTGGGTATACACACCGATACAGTGGACTTGTCTTATTAAATAATCATATTTTTACTTAATTTTTACTAAATTGGTACTCATTCCCACTGATGACAGTGACAACAAAAAAACCCTCACTGATCTTTTATATCAGTGTGATACTATTCCTATGGTGACTGATGAGTTTTTCGTCCCCAAAAAAAGGGTGCTATTGGGGAAATTTGTTGTAGTGCACTAATTCCATATACAATACACCCCCTTAAGAGTAACTCCAATAGCTTCCCTATATTTTGATGGGAAATTTTATTCGCACATCCCTAAATACTTAATACACACCTCTTACTTAATACACCACCAATTTGATTTCTTATTCTATCATTTTATTAAATACACCACTCAAACTACCTAAATTATCCTCAAATCTCCAAATTCTATATAAAATCACTATATATAAATCAATATTAAAATCATCATGCTAAACTTTATCATAATCACAACATTCTATATATATATCATAATGAATTTAAATGCATTCAATTATCAGAATCATCATAATAATTTTAATTTTCTTTCAATTATTATCATGAGACCTGTACAATCTTAACAATTTTGTTATTCAAAATTGCTGGTAGTCAAAATTGTTGAAAAATAATCAAGAACACATGAAGAGGATCCCAACTAGGTTTATAACTACATTGTTATTATTTTCTCTCCATTAGTTATCATGAAACAACATATACAATCATAAGGATTTTGTAATGCAAAATTGCTAGTAGTCAAGCTTGTAGAAGAAGATTCCAATTAGGGTTTATATATATCATACTAGGTTTTATTTTCTTTCTATTAATTACCAAGAAACAATATGAACGATCATAAGAATTTTGTAATCATCAAGCTTGTCATGAACTCATGACAAAGATTTCAACTTGAATTTATAACAATATTAAAAGCTATTAAACATATTCCAATTATAGTTCATTTTCTAATATGAATGTACGTATTTTCAGTTATTTCATTTACTCATATAATCTGATTTTAAATGTAAAAAAATTAGAATGTGTATTAAGTATTTAGGGATGTGTTAATAAAATTTCTCTATGTTGATTTTTCTCTATTTTAGGAAAAAATAAGCCTCTTTTGCTCCAACAGATTCCCTATAACTATCGTCATTTTAGGGAAAGTGAGGAAAGAGAAAATCAAATTTCCTAAATTTACAGCCATCTCTAAAATTTTAAGGAATAATTATGGAGATTTTAGGGATTGTTGTAAAATAGGGAATCTATTGGAGTTAAAGAAGAAAAATAGGCTAAAACTTTGACTTTTGCTTCTTTATGATACAGAAATTATAGAAAAGCTGTTGGAGTTTTGCTCTAAAATACAGGATGATGAGGTCTTTGTGTTTAATAATAAATAAACAAAAGATGTCATATATATGTGGAAGAGATTATATATAACGATTTACTCTATAGACTACAAATAAATAAGATTGAACACTAGTATATATTTTCGGAATAAATTTTGTACAGGCGGAAAGTTTTCAGTATCGTACAATTCATTCTTAGAGAGGTAATATTAATGTAAATTTCGTGCTCACTCGATACAAAATGACATGAAAACAACAACAGAGTATGACAACCAGCAATCCGCCTAAACAAATTTCCATGGTGTTATATGCATCACCAAACAGGAGAATAGTTTGTAAAAGAACAGCACAACTTCTTTCATGCATATGACTAGTACAAGTCAAAGGAGATCAACATATATGAAAGACATCACACAACTGTAATGATTTATAAGGTTCTAGCTGAGAAGATCATCCTTAATAGACTGTAATTCGGATGCAACATCTGTAATACCCCGAAAAATCCAAATTAAATTCCGTGGATTTTTAGAAATGATTTCACGATAATAGGAGCGAGTACGAAGCTTGGAAAAGTTGTGGAATTAGTTCGAACGATTTTATTTCGAAAACGAACGTTATTTAGGGGCTCGCGAAAGTTGTCTTTTTATACGTTCAAAATTTGGGAAAACTTCCTTCATGGAAGTTGTAGAGCTTGTCGATACGATCTCGTGCATATGTGGAACGCAATATTCGGAGTTCGTATGAATAAGTTATGAATATTTGAAAATTGGGAATTTTCTATAAATATCAAAAAAAATGTCGACTTTTTCATTTAGGACGAAAACATGTTGAATTTGCGGAACAGTCCCCGCGTTTTCTCTCTGTCTCTCTTCAGAACCCTCGGGTCCCGACCGACCCGACCCGGCCAAACGACGGCCCTCCGACTTCCTCCGGCCTCGGACCCGGAGCTTTTCGAGGTCGCCGCCGCACGCTGAGCAGCTCCCCAGCCTCGCCTTGCTCCGCCGCTGCTCCAAAAGATGGATCGAAGCCACCCAGACGCATGATTCTGACCCGGCCGGAAAACCACTTTTCCGGCGTTGCATGGGCCGATCGTCCCCAGTTTCGTGATCTCCTCCTCCCCCTGATCATCCCTATGTAAGTCTTTCATCACGATTTTGAGTGTAGACCGCTAGATCAAGGTTTGACTTTTTGGACGCCTCTGATTCAATCTAGGATCTGATCGTGCGACCGAGATTAATCCAACTTCAACGCTTGATCTAGGACGATCTAGACCTTGTCTCAGAAAAAGTCAGGTATTAAAGTGGTTCAATTCTGTATTTTGAAGAAGTTTGTAGTTGACAACTTTAGCATCTGAAGTGGTTTGCCGGCGTTGACCGCCGCGTTGACCGCCGTCTGTCCTCCGCATGTGGCGGTGCGTCGGACCATATTTTGAGTTTATATTATCTGGGCGATGATCTATGCATCCATACGAGCGTTTTGATATATTACACGGTTATGTTAGAAAAAGTTGGTAAATAGTGGATTTACGTTTTTACGTTACTATTTACGGTTTTTACGTTTTATCTTCGGTTTACGATCTACGAAGATCAGACCATCGGTTTTACTTCAAATTTTAATATGTTGATCGTATGACTGTCCCGGTGACTTTGTGAGGTCACGGGCGAAGATCAGACCGTTGGATCTTCGTATGTTTGAGGAATAGTGATTCGGAAGGCGATTCGTGAGAATCCGACCGTCGGATTTTCATATAATTTTGTGGAGATGTTAGTAAGGGCGATTCAGGAAGATCTGACCGTTGGATCTTCGTGATAATTTTGGAGGATGATCCTAAGGGCGATCCGTGAGGATCTGACCGTTGGATCATCATATAAATTTGATCTGACCGTTGGATCATCATTAAATTAGAATCCGACCGTTGGATTTCTGTATATGTGTGGTCTATGAATGATTTCTAAGTTAAGATCGTGTTTGACTAGGTGGTTGATGGATTGATTGGTGAACGATTTCGGATCGTTGTTTTTGAGCTGTTAAGAAGACGCAGCGGGAATTTAGAGGTGAGTAAACCTCACGTGGTTCATATTACGAACCGAATAAATTTAATTACCTTATTTTGTCGTAATTGCGTGAAAATATTTATGGAATAAATATTTGTTTTAAAATCATATGGACTTGATCAACTATGGTCCATGGGTAAGTAAAATGATTTTTACTATACAAATGAATTTCTCGGTTTTATTGCATGTGAACTATAGTTGGTATTAGTGATTATCCCTGAGCGGATAATTACGTATATATATACTTACGTGATTATATGTGAATGGTGTGACATTGAAGAGTGTGGAATTGGGATGATTAAATTATTATGAATTGACATGTGACTTACCATAATTATATGTGATGAACATGATTGATGAGTTCTTGTTAATATTCATGATTTACATTGGAGGATGTATAGAGTTAGAGAATGTAGGGTTCTGAGGATGAGGTGTCCGAAGTTCGACGGTTAAGGATAACCGGAGTGTTTGTGTGCTGAGGACGGGGATGTCCAAGGTGCGACGGTTTATTATTAACCGAAGTTGTGTGCTGAGGACGGGGATGTCCAAAGCGCGACGGTTTATTATTAACCGAAGTATATGGTGCTGAGGACGGGGATGTCCAAAGCGCGACGGTTTATTATTAACCGAAGTATGTCGCATTACTTGCACCTAGGCCAAGGTGACTGGTAGCGATGTGGTTAGAGCTCTAACGTGTTATTGGGATGGACCAGAGTGGTGTTATGTGGGTTGGGTGTTTACAGGACCAGTGTGGTGTATTGTGATTTGAGGATTGTGAAAATGTATTCCTTGTGGTTTTCCATGAGTGGGTTGATGTCTCTTTGCAGACGTAATACTGTTGAATTTTACTTGAATTGTAATTTAATAAATCAACAGTTCTTTCTTGTTTACTCATACTGGCTGTAAAAAGCTTACCGGGTTTTGTGTTGTTGCAACTCCCGGTACACTATTCAAATTGTGTAGCGGGTAATCCTACAGGACAGGAGAACCAGGACGGTGATCGTGCGGTTAGAGCAATGGTTATAGTTTTACAGCAATTGTAATAGTGAGGCGAGTTAAGCTCATTTGAGCCTTACAATTTGATTTGGTGGGAGTGTGCTGTAATAAATAACTTGAGGATTTGGTTTATTGTAAATTTGAGAGTTGTGAAGTGTGGTTGTTTGTGAGAAAAAAATTCAGGATGTTAGTTGTAATTTGTTATTATTCATGTTTCGGATTTGAATTGATTATTCAAAATTCGGGGCGTGACAGTTTGGTATCAGAGCGTAAGGTACATATTTGGTGATAATCAGTACCTCCCGAGTGATGGCCCGTCTGCAGCGGATCCCCATCATATACTCTTCGGTACTGGTATAATCATTGGGTATGTCTTAGTATGGGGTCTAGACAACGTGTAAGTCCGTAGGACGGTAGAGTTGTCTACTAAGTTCGTATTAGAATAAGTTTAGTTTCCGCGAGTTGTGATCTTCGAGGAATAGGAACCTCTGGATTTAACTCTGATGAGTCGGTGAGGTAGAGGTCGAGTCTGATGTAGGGACAGGATCTTTCTATGGAGACAGTTGAGGATGAGGTGGAGGCATTAGAGGTTGAGTTGCCTAGTCTACCTGTAGTTGATGTGATGGATGTTATTCTTGGGTTGAAATGGTGAAAGAGATTGAGACCCTAGGAATAGTTGAAAAGAGAATTGATCTCACCAACTCAAGATGATAGGAGTGTGAGAGATTATGAGACAGAATTCTCAAGACTATATTGGTGTACGAGTGTAGTGATGTAATTTGGGAGATACTTATGTTACCTTTAATAAGGGTAGTATGTTAAGTGATCATGGCATAGGTTGACTTTGTAAGTGAAGTGGTCGAGTTTGTGTAGCTTCTTTGAGTTATAACCTTTGAGGAATGGGAACCTTTGGATTAAACTCTGGTGGAGTTATTGAGGATGGTTTCCACGAAAAACAGTATCCTTATGTGCATTGTAGTCGTTGGTTGTTGGGGTCATGGTGTTTGACCAATGCTTGTATCTAAAGTCGTTACGAGTATTTGACTAGTAGTTGTGATACTTTCCATTAGTTGGATATGCAGATGTTTTGAGTTGAAGAATACTTAGCAGTTATTGGTTGCTTAGTGATGGAATTGTGTTATAATGGAGCATTCATTCATGCTCAGTTGTTTGGTGTTTAGGATAGCTACTATATATTAGCTAAATGTCGGGGTGTGGTTTGAGGTCTGCGGATGGTATTGGAAATTATTGTGGAGTGCTGCTTCACTGACTATTGTTGAGTAGTAATGCATAATTCGTTGTTACTATGATGGATTTTGTGTATGGTTGACTTATGGAAAGATTGATATGACCTCGTGATAGGATTGACTGTGAAGAGACATTGTGTTGATGTATGAGCTTAGGTAATAACGTTGTTTTCAACTCTAGGAGTGCTAGGGTTGTATAACTAATTTATGAGGCCAGATACTGTTGTGAGGACAGATTATGGATTATGACGTGGTTAGTGTGAAGTGCTATAATCACAGAATTTTGACCACTAGATGTTGACTTACCACCAAATGAGCAGTGAGGTGATTCGTGGGTGAGATACTGAGTGTTGTACCAGTATCGATTAGTGGATGCTAAGATGGTACATATTGCTTGTTGAAGCAATTGATAGATGGAATAATCGAGATTTTTTTTAGAGTTGTAAGTGTAACTCTAAAGATGTGGGTTTTTCCTAACTAACTCAGGAAGTGTTTAGCTTTATTAATCCCTAATTCTAGCGACGAAATTATTGTGTTTGGTTTGACTCAGAGGATACTAGCTTGACCTCTGTGTGACTTAATTGATTGCTAGGTTTTGAGTGATTGTTTTTATTGCATCATTATGAAAGATGTGTGCAGCAGAGTTCTCGATGGTTTTGAAAAGAGTATTGAGTGACCAAGGTTCGATCCTTGGTGTTGTTGTTGGTTAAACAAAAAGAAAAGAAAACATGCACACAATCTTATTGATTTTATATTACAAAAAGGGAAACGAGGACTATTCTATACTAAGCCTAGTCAGCAGCTCCGGATGGGTTGAGGCTGAGCTCAAGAGAAACGTTTGAGCCACTGTGGTAACCGCCTGAGCCACCAGAATAGTAACCAAATGCGCTACCTTCCTCGGAAGTAGTCTTCAGGTTACCAAAGACGTCCTCGCCGTGCACGGGGAACAGAGGAAGAGTTTGAACCTCCTGGTGATCTCCTCCTCGTTGTTGTAGGGATGTTTGTCCTCCTGTTGTGCCAAAAGAGTTGTACTGGTATTAGTGTTGAAGTGTGAGGAAGATTATGAAACAAAATTTAAATCAAGAAATCCTTCATTACCAGTAGAATAGGTGGAACCAAAGTTGAGATCAATGGATCTACCATCATCAGTAGAACTAGTGGACCCAAAATTGATGTCGATGGATCCACCAGCTGGCCCAAAATTGATGTCGATGGATCCACCAGCACCAGTAGAACCAGTGGACCCAAAATTGAGATCGATGGATCCACCAGTACCAAGAGAACTAGTTCCCATGGGCACTGGAGCAGCCTGATTACACCTATTCATCTGCTTCTCTCGAGCCCTGACGTTCTGGAACCAAAAGTAAATGTTCTTACCCTCAACATGTCCATACTGGTTCAGCTGGAGGCAGATCTCGTGAATGTGCTCTGTAGATGGGCACTTAAATCCCTTGACGTAGTAAAGATCCTTGAGGATTCTTATTTGTTCTGGAGTAGGAATCCATCTGGTACGGCTTCGCCAGAAATCCATGTTGGCACTACTTCCAGCTGCTTGGGTGTTTCCTCCCTCCTCTGTTGGTTGCTGTTGTTGTGGTTCCATTTGTTGCGGGGTTTGGAGCTCCATTAGTTGCAGAGTTCGTGGCTCTTGGGTCATGAGGTGAGAGGATGTGAATATCGAGGAATACATGGTTTAGTGTTTGAGGGAGATTTTGTTAGAAGGATTGGAGTTGTTGAACTGGTGATTGGAGATCTGAGATTCTCAGAGGAAAGATGAAATCGAATCTTCAAATGGGAGAGAAGATCAGAAGAGAAGGATTGAAATTGATGAAGAAAGGATTTGAGTTTCGAGAGGAAGACTGCAGAGTTTGAGAGAGAATGGCTGGGGAAAATTTCTTTTCTTTGGTGTGAACAGTTTTTCTCCAGGATGCACCTATTTATAGAACGAGGTGAGCAGATCTCCACCGTTGGATGGACGATCTCTGAGATTCAATCTACGCGTTGGATTAAAGTCATCCGAAAACCCGGAAAAGTTGTTGGCGCGTGGAGAGCGTGTAAGGGGACAGGCCGAACCTCGAGACGCTGTGGCAGACAGCTTTAGCCGAAAGTGATTTGCTTTCCGTAAATCACGGAAGAGACGTGTCGTGGCACGTGGAGTGTACCGACAGTTTGTTGTTATTCTATCGCTTATGATAGAATAAATAAAAGAAGTTGCATGGATAGTAACGAGAGCAGCTGGTGCTCTAGTGGTTGAAGAGCAAGGCTCTTGTACAAGAGGTCAGAGGTTCGAACCTTGCCTCTCGTTTATTTTTATTATGTTCGCTTATGACATAATAAGTATAACATTTGTACACATTATATTAAGCACAGCTTGTGCTCCAGTGGTTGGGGGAAAAAGGTTTCGTGCGGCAGGTTGAGGTTTCGAACCTTGCCTTCCCTGTTATTTTATTTATGTCGCTTATGACATAATAAATATAACACGTGAGCATATATTAATGAAGGCAGCTCTTGCTTCAGTGGTTGGGAGCAAAACCTTCGTGTTCGAGGTCGGGAGTTCGAACCTTACCTCTTACAAATATTTTTGGATCTCGTATATGCTTGATATACATACGTATATACGGTCTGTACGGTATGCATACGTATATACGGTTGTACAGTATGCATACGTATATACAGTCTGTATGGTATGCATACGTATATACGGTATACCTACGGTATGTACAATTTCATACCGTAGCCGAGCTAAAAAGTTGTGGGCCAAATAGTAAGCCCAAATGTTAGGCCCGATTTGTAGGCCTAAATAGTGAGCCCAATTGTTCGGCCCGAATAGTAGGCCCAAATGTTAAACCCAAATTGGTTTGGGCCGGTTCGAAATGTAGATGGTTCGGTTCTTCGGCCCATTTGGCCAGCCCTAATGCTTAGCCAAGGATTGAGCAAGCCCAAGTCATCGTCACTGGGTGACATATTTTATTGGCGTGCTTTTGGGGATGATTTGTTTTGAGTGATGCTAATTGAGTAGCGAAACGCTTTGTGGGAGTGTTTACTGTGCTTGTATGCCAGTACAGGGTGAAGATCTATGTGAGGATCTATGAGATAATCTCTGTGAAGATCTAAGTGATGATCTATGTGATGATCCATGTGATGATTTTGTGTAATTGATGTGGAGTGATGTTGAGCAGTTGTGTTGTGAGTTTACGTTTGTGATGAAAGGATTTAGTGGCCATAGGAATGTATTTTTATACAAAGGGCTGAGGCTTTGTAGATTACTACAGATTTGGAAAAGATGGAGATTCTATAGTTAGGTCAACCTTAATCGAGAGGAATTGATTTACGCTTAAATTTCGGGACGAAATTTCTTTAAGGAGGGTAGATTGTAATACCCCGAAAAATCCAAATTAAATTCCGTGGATTTTTAGAAATGATTTCACGATAATAGGAGCGAGTACGAAGCTTGGAAAAGTTGTGGAATTAGTTCGAACGATTTTATTTCGAAAACGAACGTTATTTAGGGGCTCGCGAAAGTTGTCTTTTTATACGTTCAAAATTTGGGAAAACTTCCTTCATGGAAGTTGTAGAGCTTGTCGATACGATCTCGTGCATATGTGGAACGCAATATTCGGAGTTCGTATGAATAAGTTATGAATATTTGAAAATTGGGAATTTTCTATAAATATCAAAAAAAATGTTGACTTTTTCATTTAGGACGAAAACATGTTGAATTTGCGGAACAGTCCCCGCGTTTTCTCTCTGTCTCTCTTCAGAACCCTCGGGTCCCGACCGACCCGACCCGGCCAAACGACGGCCCTCCGACTTCCTCCGGCCTCGGACCCGGAGCTTTTCGAGGTCGCCGCCGCACGCTGAGCAGCTCCCCAGCCTCGCCTTGCTCCGCCGCTGCTCCAAAAGATGGATCGAAGCCACCCAGACGCATGATTCTGACCCGGCCGGAAAACCACTTTTCCGGCGTTGCATGGGCCGATCGTCCCCAGTTTCGTGATCTCCTCCTCCCCCTGATCATCCCTATGTAAGTCTTTCATCACGATTTTGAGTGTAGACCGCTAGATCAAGGTTTGACTTTTTGGACGCCTCTGATTCAATCTAGGATCTGATCGTGCGACCGAGATTAATCCAACTTCAACGCTTGATCTAGGACGATCTAGACCTTGTCTCAGAAAAAGTCAGGTATTAAAGTGGTTCAATTCTGTATTTTGAAGAAGTTTGTAGTTGACAACTTTAGCATCTGAAGTGGTTTGCCGGCGTTGACCGCCGCGTTGACCGCCGTCTGTCCTCCGCATGTGGCGGTGCGTCGGACCATATTTTGAGTTTATATTATCTGGGCGATGATCTATGCATCCATACGAGCGTTTTGATATATTACACGGTTATGTTAGAAAAAGTTGGTAAATAGTGGATTTACGTTTTTACGTTACTATTTACGGTTTTTACGTTTTATCTTCGGTTTACGATCTACGAAGATCAGACCATCGGTTTTACTTCAAATTTTAATATGTTGATCGTATGACTGTCCCGGTGACTTTGTGAGGTCACGGGCGAAGATCAGACCGTTGGATCTTCGTATGTTTGAGGAATAGTGATTCGGAAGGCGATTCGTGAGAATCCGACCGTCGGATTTTCATATAATTTTGTGGAGATGTTAGTAAGGGCGATTCAGGAAGATCTGACCGTTGGATCTTCGTGATAATTTTGGAGGATGATCCTAAGGGCGATCCGTGAGGATCTGACCGTTGGATCATCATATAAATTTGATCTGACCGTTGGATCATCATTAAATTAGAATCCGACCGTTGGATTTCTGTATATGTGTGGTCTATGAATGATTTCTAAGTTAAGATCGTGTTTGACTAGGTGGTTGATGGATTGATTGGTGAACGATTTCGGATCGTTGTTTTTGAGCTGTTAAGAAGACGCAGCGGGAATTTAGAGGTGAGTAAACCTCACGTGGTTCATATTACGAACCGAATAAATTTAATTACCTTATTTTGTCGTAATTGCGTGAAAATATTTATGGAATAAATATTTGTTTTAAAATCATATGGACTTGATCAACTATGGTCCATGGGTAAGTAAAATGATTTTTACTATACAAATGAATTTCTCGGTTTTATTGCATGTGAACTATAGTTGGTATTAGTGATTATCCCTGAGCGGATAATTACGTATATATATACTTACGTGATTATATGTGAATGGTGTGACATTGAAGAGTGTGGAATTGGGATGATTAAATTATTATGAATTGACATGTGACTTACCATAATTATATGTGATGAACATGATTGATGAGTTCTTGTTAATATTCATGATTTACATTGGAGGATGTATAGAGTTAGAGAATGTAGGGTTCTGAGGATGAGGTGTCCGAAGTTCGACGGTTAAGGATAACCGGAGTGTTTGTGTGCTGAGGACGGGGATGTCCAAGGTGCGACGGTTTATTATTAACCGAAGTTGTGTGCTGAGGACGGGGATGTCCAAAGCGCGACGGTTTATTATTAACCGAAGTATATGGTGCTGAGGACGGGGATGTCCAAAGCGCGACGGTTTATTATTAACCGAAGTATGTCGCATTACTTGCACCTAGGCCAAGGTGACTGGTAGCGATGTGGTTAGAGCTCTAACGTGTTATTGGGATGGACCAGAGTGGTGTTATGTGGGTTGGGTGTTTACAGGACCAGTGTGGTGTATTGTGATTTGAGGATTGTGAAAATGTATTCCTTGTGGTTTTCCATGAGTGGGTTGATGTCTCTTTGCAGACGTAATACTGTTGAATTTTACTTGAATTGTAATTTAATAAATCAACAGTTATTTCTTGTTTACTCATACTGGCTGTAAAAAGCTTACCGGGTTTTGTGTTGTTGCAACTCCCGGTACACTATTCAAATTGTGTAGCGGGTAATCCTACAGGACAGGAGAACCAGGACGGTGATCGTGCGGTTAGAGCAATGGTTATAGTTTTACAGCAATTGTAATAGTGAGGCGAGTTAAGCTCATTTGAGCCTTACAATTTGATTTGGTGGGAGTGTGCTGTAATAAATAACTTGAGGATTTGGGTTATTGTAAATTTGAGAGTTGTGAAGTGTGGTTGTTTGTGAGAAAAAAATTCAGGATGTTAGTTGTAATTTGTTATTATTCATGTTTCGGATTTGAATTGATTATTCAAAATTCGGGGCGTGACAACATCACTCATCTCCTTTCGGTTTTTTAGGGACTCGGCAGAACACGCAACTCCGATTCCAAGTATCAAAGACACACACTCTTCAATTTTCTGTGTTTTCACGTTCGATTGTGGTGAGCTTCATTAATATTGTTTATGCCTCCTAGAAGAACCATTGAACCTGCAATCTCTGCAACGCGCTCAGGGAGAGCTGTCTTTACAAAATGGTGAAGATTCAAGTCATCACTGAACGTGCAATCAGTGGGTCTTTGACGCAGTCGGAAGTAACCTGGGTTTACAAGCAATAAACCCTAAAAAGATAAATCTGGAGTCCACCAGAGAATTTGAGAAAAATCTTTCATTTTATTAAATTTGATATGATAAACTGATTCTAGTACAAAGCATAATGATGCTTATATAGACATCCAAAACCCTAAATCATAATCTATCAAGAAATCCTAAAGAATCCAAATTAAAAAGAAAACTAAAAACCTAAAATAAAAAGAATCCTAAAACAAATGTAAGACAAACCCTAAAAATATTAAATCCTGAATCGGATAATTAAAACGATATGTTTTGGCCTAAATCTGTTAGAGCTCACTAAAGTGAGTCTTGAAGATCTTGTCGTTCCCATTCTGGAAAGGTATCATGCGTCTCAAAAGGACATTCTGGCCAAAAGTTGATCAAATCTGATTCACAATCAAAAGTTCAAAACCTGTTTTTTCGCACGAGAAACTTGAAAAGTCCAAAACCAAATTTTCTTGGATATTACAGCGGCTAGTAACCTCATTATGCGTGAATTACCTATTTTCCAATCACTCTTCTTGATTCCACGCCGCTTCTTTATTTTTCTAGTTTTCCGGCTAAACCAAACTCATTCTCGTCCTACATCAGTCTCTTCCCTGTAAACATCTCTAACAAGAGAATACCAAAGCTGTATACATCCCCATATGTCGACACCTCACTTCCCATACCATATTCTACAGTTCAACAATATCACAAGTATTTGTCACTGTAATTATACATAAAATATAATAGCACATCACTGAAGTATATAATTGTAAAACTAGGAGAGAAAATTGTACGTGCAACATATTATGAGTAAAATTACCTGAAGCAGCATAACCAGGGCCGGTCCTGACATTTTGAAGGCCTGAGGCAAATAATTAAAATGTGGCCTCACATAAAAAAACCATATAATCAAATAAATTTTTTTATATATATAAAAATTAAACCCCTACATTAATAGTAATGCAAAAAAAAAAAAAAAAGGTGTTCGATTCCAAAATAATTTTTCTCTTAGAAGTTGAAAAAATAAAAAAGAACAGAATATAATATATTCTTTACAAAAGAAACCAATGAAAAACAAAGGGCAAATACATTAGTATTCAATTTCAAAATATTCTTTTCATAGAAGCTGGAAAAAGAAGGAACAAAAAAAGTTTAATTTGCAAAGAAACTAATTAAGAAAAAGAAAAAGACAAAAAAGTGCAATTAAACTAATTAAGAAAAACCTTTCAAAAAAAAAACTAATTAAGAAAAAAAAAAAGACAAAACAGAGCCCACTGTGCTTCGAACCTTGGTGTTGCAAGCAACTTGCTGTTGCATGTTGCCGCTGCAGTAGCGTGGCCATATAGTAGAGTATATGCAAAAGAAGATTATATAATTATACAATGAATATATGTAAAATTAAAAAAAAAAAAAAAAAACTTGGCAGAGGCCCGTCGGAGAGTGGTGGCCTGAGGCGGCTGCCTCAGGCAGCAGCCCTCAGGGCCGGCCCTGAGCATAACCAACGGATCCTCTGATTCCTATGGAGCTTGATTGATTTTCAGAAACATTATTCGTTAGCTTTGAGAGAATCCTTGCCAACCCAAAGTCAGAAACGTGTCCAGTAATCTCTTTGTCCAAAAGAACATTACTTGGCTTGAGATCACAATGAACTATTGGTGTACGTATCACAATGATTGTGAAGATAATCTAATGCACAAGCAACATCAATGGCGATGTCTAGTCTCTGAACAAGATTTAAAGTGGTATCTCTGTCTCTTACCTCTTCTGCTCTTGTGCTTGGATGCAACCATTCTTCTAAGCTTCCATTATCCATAAACTGATAAACCAGAGCCTTGAAATCGTTTCCATGGAAATCAACACTTGAACATGCAGTTATAATCTTAACCAGATTTCATGTCTAATATTCCTCAATGCCTCACACTCGGCAATGAAACTCTTTGAAGCTCCCTTCTGTAACATGTTAAACACCTTCACAGCAACAATAACTCCATCAATATTATCCAGAGTGCCTTTATACACAGATCCAAAACCGCCTGTACCAATCAAATTAGTTGAAGAGAACCCATCTGTAGCTTTCAGGAGAGTTGCATATGATATACTTGCAAAAGAGAGTTCTCCAAAGTGCTCACTGTTATTTCTTTCATTTTCTTTCTTGACAAATGAAGTACATAGAAGAGCACCACAGCTATTCCAAGAAGAGCAAGAGCGGACACTACAGAGATTATTAATTTCATGCTACGAGACAGTCTTTTGGACTCTTTAGAGTTGCATTTGGGCAACGAGAGCTTAGCAATACCGCCACACAGTCCGGTGTTTCCAATAATTGAGGTTGCACTTACATTTTTAAAGACACCATCAATTGGTACAGCTCCTGAAAACTGATTGAAAGAGAGGTTCAGATTCTTTAAGGGAAAACCCTTTAAAAATTGTGGAATTTCACCTGACAGATTGTTGCGAGAAAGGTCTAAATCTTGAATTCCTCTCAATGAAGTCATAGACGGAGGAATTGGCCCCTCAAAGAAGTTGCCTTGGAAATGTAAGACTTCTAAACTCTCACAGCTACCAAGGCTTTTAGGAAGCTGTCCCGTTAACATGTTATCAGAAGCATCCAATATAGCAAGATTCTTCAACTTTCCAACCTCCTCGGGAAGGGAACCAGAAAAGAAGTTTCTGGACAAATCCAATGAAATTGACAAGGAAGGGAGGCCATTAAATACTTCCAGAGGTATTGAGCCATTAAAGCTATTTTGAGAAAGATTTAATTGCAGCATCTTGTGGCATGCACCTAGGCTTGTAGGAATGTTGCCCTGAAGATTATTTTCTTGTAACATGAGTTCAATTAGCTAGCATGCTCAAATTTCCTAGAGAGGATGGAACACTCCCTGATAACTCATTTTCATGAAGAGTCAATAGAACAAGCTTTGAAAGCTTCCCGAAGTGTGTGGGAATATTACCTATTAAGTTGTTTCTTCCCAAAGTGAGTGTTTTCAAGTTGACCAGATCTACTATCTCAGCTGGGATGCTTCCATGTACGTAGTTGGTTTCCTTCAATCTGAAGCTCCTTAAGCTTGGTTGTGAGATTGGATATCGATGTGGGCAACGTCCCTCCAAAATTGTTATCACTTAAAATCAATGATTCTAACATTGTGGCATTGCTTAAGCCGGAGAGAAAACTCAAGTCACCATATTTACTCATTCCAAGTTGATTGGCTTCAATATTGAACCTCCCGAGGTTATGAAGTTTTTGCAAGTCCGGCACCTGTCCGGTTAGTCTGTTACCTTGGACTTGGAATGTCCAAAGATCTTTGGCATTGGATATTGAATGAGGAATATATCCGGTAAATAGAATCAGGGTAATGCGAAAGAATTGGAGGCGAGGAAAAGATTTCCCCAAATTTGTGGGAAGACTCCCTTGAATTTGGTTTTGTCCTATGGAGAAAAAAGTTAGAAGAGTAGACATGTTGAAGATGGAGGGAGGAATGGTACCAGACAAATTATTCAAGGCAACTGAGAAAAATGTTAATTTGTTCAATGCGTCTAGAGACGTGGGGATGCTTCCCACCAAGTTATTGTAATTAAGAAAGAGCAAATGCCTGGAGAGACGTAAGGTTCCCCAAGGAAGGAGGGATCTCTCCTGTTATATTGTTATGTTTCAAGACATGCAAAATACTGAAGCTTAGACAAGTCACCGAGTTTGGGAGGAATTTCACCTACCAGAAAGTTGAAACCAACATCGAGAAGAAAGAGGTTAAAGCAATTGAATATATTGGCAGGAACGAGGCCACTAAATGAGTTATTCTGTAGAGCTAATACCTGCAACCTACGCAAATTCCCCATTTCTAGAGGAATTTCACGAGAGAAGCTATTGTTATAGAGGCGAAGAACACTGAGGAAGCTTAGATTTCCTACATGTGGGGAAATGGAGCCGGCCAAGCTTTGAGAGCTGAGGTCCAGCTTTGTGACCCTCTGCTGATGCCTTGGACTGCAGGTGACACCATGCCAATAACAAAAGTGAATGGAGTCGTTCCAGGTGCTCGTGACCTGGTTCGGATCATGTTGTATATTAGCTTTGATGGCTAGCAATCCCACCCTATCCATCTCATTTCCTTCCAGCCTCGCGGTTGAAGGTTGCATGGATGAGCTACAGTAACAAACAGATATTGCACTTAAGATTAAGATCAATTTCAGAACCGAAGACTCCATTTTGATCGACATATAACTTGCTCAGAGAGAGAAAGGGAGGGGGGGGGGGGGGTGTTTCATTTGGGGCATCACGAACTGATTTATAGGCCAGAGCTTAATTAGACTTGCTTTTCCAAATATGAGCTTAATTGCTTCTAAAAAATTATTGCTGTTGTTTTCTAAGGGTACGTAGAATAATTACAAACGAGGGATGCATGTTGTGTCGTACTTTCCTGGAAATTAAAAGGGAAAGAAAATGACTGTTGACTTTCGATCACTTAGATCATTTGATACGCCACTCCTCTTTGTAATTTGTTCCATCTGTTCTTAGCATTTGTACTATTGTTCTTGTTCCTGGGTTGCTCCTTGTCTTTCCCATTTGCACTTCTAGTTTATATTTCAATAAATTTTGGGTATGGACGTTATCCATAATATTAATAAATATATAACATTACATTCATATTTTGTCTGAGAGGAGAGAACGCCCCACATCAACTAGTCATCTATGTTGGTCTCGCTCATGGCAAGAATGTAGTTGAAGCTCTGGAACTCCACTAACAACTTAATTTGAATGTTTATAGATTGCACTATTCGATCAATTACTTAATTATAATGGATCAATGTCTTATGAACAATGGCACATTGGGAATGTGTGGTTGCTACCAGCATTTTCTATATGTTCTCTATAAAACTCCTTTAAGAATCAGAGTTGATATGATTTTTCTATGGAAGTTTCAACCATTTTTTAAGAGTGTTTCTATTGGGACCTCCAAATCTGCTCAGTTGACCTCACTATGTTATGAATTATTAAATGACATATATAACCTCTTATAAAATGACTATTAAGGACAATAATTATACAAAAAAAAATATTATATTTAATTTCTCTAGACTTTCCAATTCAATAATATTATATTGCATTATTTATTATTTTCCTTATCTATTTTCATTTTCCAATTTCACTACATACTCATTAAAGCATTTATATATATTTAATAAGAATTAAAACTATAATCAAGATCATGTGACATAAAAATTCCTATCATCATATAAGTTGAACGCATATTGGTGAGGGATAACAAAAAAAATCATATTATGACCTAAAACCCAGTCTATTCATTATATTTACAAAAAAAAACAAAAAACCAAAAAAAGAGCTAGCAGCAAAAAATAATCTAAAAAACTATTAAATAATCATGAGGTACAGAAAATAGAGAAAATAATTAAACATTAAGAAAAATTACTCTTCATTTTTTTTTGCACATCTACAAGAGAAATTAGAAATTAGAAAGTAAAAAAAAAACAATTCTTTTTTTATTAGAAATTAATTTTTAAAACTCAATACCTTGTGTTTGAGTTTCTTTTTTATTAGATAAGGGATTTATGTAATCTGGTTAAGGAATGAATATGTAATTAATAGTTTGTTTGCAAATTATATGAGTGAGGTTATTTCAGGAACTTGAGTGAGGTTTAGTGAGTAAATTTAGTATTTGAAAATTTGATAGGAGGTGTAAAAAGTAAGGAGGTCAAGTGAGTAAATTTAGTGAGTAAGTAGGGTGTGTGTGTTTGGTGGGGTGGTAAGGCTTTGGTCTTATATATAAGAGGTCAAGAGTTCGAGCCCCATCAAGGGTGGGAATGGAGTGGGGTTTTTTTTTTTTTTTTTTAAAAAAAAAAAAAGTCACGTGATTAAATTTAGAGGTTCCAATAGAAAAACTCTTTTTTTAATCATGATTTATTATTCACAATTAAATATTGTAATTAATATTATATTAAATTTGGAAATTATTATCAAATTTTATTACAATTTTTTTTGAATGAAAACCAAGCAATACGTTATTACGTTTTCAGAATCGAATAGACGTCTTATACACATGACCTAGCCGGCACCCTTATTTTGATACGAAAAAACATACATGTTCATACAGTGTAAAGTTAACAATCTCCGTCCCATAACTCATCGAGGGACTTGTATGGTCCAGTAGCCGTAACCAACTCTTCTTCTCGAGATATCATTCTGCGCTGTGGGATTTGATTGATCTTCTCAAGATCCTCTTCTGTTAGTTCCCAGTCGAACACCTGCACATTCTGCTTCAACCTCTCCTTGTTGTAGCTCTTCACTGCAAGAGTTGCTCCTACCTGATAAACCCATCTAATGCAGACCTGAGCAACAGTCTTTCCCCGAGCCTCAGCGATTTCATTAAGCACTTTGCTTTCGAGAACATAATTGGTACCCCAACTGGTTCCTATGGCACCCAATGGGGAGAAGGCAGTCACAACTATACCATTGGCTTTGCAGAATTCTCTGAGCTTCTTTTGTTGCCAAAATGGGCTCATCTCAACTTGATTGACTGAAGGAGGAATGGTAGCAAAAGAGAGCAAATTCTGAGTCTTTTTGGTAGAGAAATTGCTGATTCCAATGGATTTGGTGAGGCCAAGTCTCTGAGCTTCTTCCATGGCTGCCCACACGCCCTTGAAGTCCATCGGCATTTGGTCCTTCTCCTCGAGAAAGTGACTCAATTTCCCAGGCGTCGCACTGATGGGCCAGTGAATCAGATACAGATCAAGGTAATCCAATTCAAGATTCTGAAGGGATTTCTTTAGAGCAGGAAGAACCAAATCAGGGTGAGCATCATTAGACCAAAGCTTGGAAGTGATGAAGAGCTCGTCTCGAGAAGCCACGAGGCCGAGTTTGAGTGCTTGGGCTATGGCTACTCCCAGACTCTGCTCCGAGCCGTACAGGGAAGCTGTGTCGAAGTGGCGGTAACCGAGCTTTATGGCCTCGAGAACAGCTTCTATGAAAACCTCTGGTTGTAAATTGTTGGATGCTGTGCCGAAGCCAAGCACAGGCATGGTCCTGCGGCCATTGGAGGATTCAAGAACCACCTCTGGGATATGAGTTGCTGCCATCTCGATCGATTTTGCTGAAAGCTGGGTTCTTTTTGGTGAGTTGAGGGATTGAGATCGTGGATTTATAGATTTCGGGTGTCCTTCTACCACTGAAGAAGAGAATACTGGATGGAACTCTCTCTTGACTCTTCTACTTGGGAAGTAACGTCATTGCTAATGTACGTATGCCAGTCTAGCTAGGCGGCTGAGGAGGAATCATGTTACGGCAAAAATGTCATTGCTCATGTATGCATGCCAGTCTAGGCTCCTTTAAAGTTAAAATTATTACAATTTGAAGAGAGTAGAGAGGCAGAGATAAGATAATAGAGTAAAACTTCTAAAACATCAAAAGAAAGAAGCCAATCTATTTTGCAGATGGCCGAAATCATGGTAATTAAACTAGGCTTATCGTAGACAAAAATCAATAAGGAAAAGGGTGAGGGACATACCACCAACAAATTAAACCCAAAAATGTTTGTTGATATATAATTCACTGAAGCATGCTTATCTTGATTTCTTTTCTTGAGAATGATAGACATGGTGCATATAATTACATATAATTAAAGACGCTGAATGTTGTATATAGGGTTAGTCGGGCTAAATGCCTGTATGTGCACTCAAAGTGCCTTGTCTGACCTAGCGAGGCGACGATCCATGGTTAAATGGTCGCAGCCTCCTAGTGGCAGAATGAAACTAAGTGTCGTCGGATTTATTTTCCGACAGCAACATAATAGGAAAGCTGTGAAATTAGTAATTATGTTTCGTTGTAATCGAGTTATCTTTCCGTTATGTCGCCGATTTGTTAAAGCAAATAGAGTAGCCATTAGAGCACTCTTTGCTAGTTGGTGCTTGTTAGAATACATATATTCCATAGAGACTTCTGATATTATTTCGGGATGTTCTCTAGATGATTCTTGTAATCAGGGGTTTAGGCTCAATGTCTCCCCCCCCTTGTATTCAACAGTTTCATTTATTAAGGCTTGAGGGCAGCAGCACTAGCCCTTTATTCAAAAATAAAAATATAAAAAAGACGCCGAATGAAATCATGCATAAGGAAAGAGACGACTCCAAACCAAATAAACTTCCTTTGGCTCATGCAAATAGTCAAAAAGATATATTAGAGTCACAATCATTTCCAATGTAACTCAACGGATATTTTTTTTTGTTCGAGAATATGGATTTACCATTGAATATGAAGACTATCATTAAACTATACATGAAAGTCATGAAACATAAGTAGATTCCTTGCTAGAAGGTGCATCGCCCGATTACAATCAAATAAGATGAAATTACAATGAATAGAACAAAAGAAACCAAACAAAAACTTCACTTCATCTACACGTACACTCTCTACAGACCTATTTTTCTCCAAACACTGCAAGTCAAAAACACATTCCCTAGTATCAATTTCAATAATAACATGATTAAATGCATGTTGTTTTGCCTCCTGCAAACCCAAAATCACTGTTTTTGACCATTATTGGATTTATTTTTATTTTGATGTTTGTGGTAGGGTTTTTTTCGGATCAAATAATAGCATTCATATGAAAGAGGTTACAAGTGGTATAAACGATAGAATCAAGAGTCACTAGCGACTCACTCATAACAACATCAGATCAACGGATCTGAATATAAATTCTATGTCCAAATGGACACTAATGGAGTTACTAATTCTCTAGTACTCTGTCAGGCTAGAAAATGGTCATATTGACTAAGGAAACTCTTAATCTAACAAAATGCCACATCCTTGGTAAGGAAGCGTCAGCATAGTGGCACACCAACCATGTAGCGGCTCTAAACACATGAATGATTAACAAATACTCGAGTCTACTCCACATTCTAAGTAGTAAATACACATGATAAATGCTTGTAAAAAACACCATCACTAATGAGCCAACAACATAATCACAACGATCAAATTTATTAAAAAAAAGGAAAACAAAACAAATAACAACGAAGCTAAAAAACATTGAAAAGAAATAAAATAAAAAGAAGATGCAACAAACCCTCCTAGGCCATCACAACCAGGCCCAACTCTATATATAGATCCAAAACAACCAACCAAGCTTTGTAGCCTAAGCTTGAACAACTCCAACAGGTTCTCCATATTTAGAAAAAAAATTTAGGAAAAAATTAGTCTTTTTTGCTCTAACAGATTCCTTATAACTATCCCTATTTTAGGGAAAGTGAGGAAAAAGAAAATCAAATACCCTATATTTACAGCAATCTCTAAAATTTTCCTTAAAATATTATGGAAATTTTAGAGATTGTTATAAAATAGAGAATCTGTTGGAGTTGGAGAAAAAAAAGAGGCTAAACCTTTGACTTTTGCTTCCTTATAATACATAAATTATAGGGAAGCTGTTGGGCTACCATAATACCATTCCCAAAGTCTGCCACCAGTTGCTGATCGAGACCACCCATTGCAGCCTTCACAACTATCGCCATCGAGGTCTCCACTACCAAATCTGGCGCCCTAACGCACCTAGCTCCAAGCACTCCTCTGGAACAACCCTCCTAAACTCGACCAAAAATTCAATCTGACTTCAGATCACCATAGATTTTTGATTCAAACAACAACGTGCCAACAGCAGCCCAATCCACACAAAATAAATTTCTCAATTATTATGTAACTTTGATTAATTTCGGAAACTGTCAATAAATAACTTGATATTTCACGTATTGTAGAAAAATATCACCTTAATTTTTTCAAAATAAATATCCTTTAGAAAATTCACATGTTGATTCATGATATCAAACATTTGGCATCACAGTGCTTTGATATTGAGTTCAAGCACGTCTGGTGTCAAACAAACTTGGCTGATGCACTTGCTAATTTGGGACACACCCTGATATAGCTAGCTGGAATCATGGCCTCATCGGAAAAGAAAATAAAAAAACTTAGGGTGTGTCCTGTAACGTTTTATGAAACTATTTTTGTAATACTGAATTGTAGAATGAAAACAGGGAATTAAACTACAAGTTTTTAAGATATCAATACATGTTCGGCACAAATATTTCAAAATTTGAAATATTAAAAACATATCTATCATTTAAAAAAAAAAAAATCTATAGCACTCAGTTTATACAATCTAAAGCTCTATTTTTTTTCTTCAAAGAGAAAAAATCATTTTTAGTTTTTCCTCAGTAATCTTGAAAGATTGAATATTTTGTTTGTATTGATCATGAATCATTTATTGGTTGTTATGAGAAAAGAAACAAAGTATTGTGAAGGAGATTGAACAAGAAGAACCAAATCCCTCAATTTTGTTTATGTTTATATGAAATTGTAAGCTCCTGAATCTTTAGTTCAAAATGATAATTCAATCAAATGTCTCAACCTTAGTTGTTAATTCCTCTAGCCCATGAGATAATCTAATTCTATTGAAGCATAAAATGCCGAAGCTTTCACCCTAAATCATCCATATAAATTAGATCTGACACATAAAAGAGGAATTTTTTAAATCCTTTATTCTTCTCCATTGCATGATTCTGCAAGTTTCAATTGATTGAAAAAGACAGGGAAGAAGAAAGTTAAAACAGCAGATAAAGTAAATGAGATCATGAGAAGAGAGGATAAGTCTCAATGGAAATTGTGGGAGAGAAAGAGAGAAAGATCGAAAGAGAGGAGAAGAGTTTGTGGATCTATCTGCTTAAAAGTAAAAAAATAAAAATAAATCACTTTCTCTAATTGCAGGGCGGGTTGTTTTTAGGAAACAAGGAAAACGTCAAAAAGTCATTTCCCATATTTATTCATAGTTCCTGAATTGTTTCCTAAAATTTGTTTTCCCTGTTTTTCAAATTTAATGCACCGAACACAAATTACATAAGTTTTTGAATTCGTAAAATAAAAAACAGTATCGCAAAATGATACCGAACGGGTTAGTGTTTTAAATGATTTCAATTTTAATTTTAATGAATTATGTTGTTTTAGAGGGTTTTCTTTGTAATTGTTTAAGGAAAATAGATGCAAAGAGAATTGTAAGAGAATTTATTGTATGTCTTTCATTGATAATATATGTCTCTTTATATAGAGGATTACAAACATAGTATCTGAATTGTACAAGGAAACATAATTGTACAATGATTAAGATATCTCCGAGAATATCTCTAAGATTAACCCTATTACAATTCGGACAAGTAATTCGTGTTTGGGCCAGACACATATTCTAGATTTACTTGAACAGTAATTTCTTTTTCTCATCGAAGAAAAAAAAAAAGAACATATCATTGTCATAAACACAATTGGTAGAAAAATGTCAGTAAATCAAGTGCTAGTTGGGAAATGTCACATAAGCCATACAGATGTTTGATCACCTGATTACAGCCAAAAATCGTGCATGTCTAGCAAATGAGTTTAAAACCCAATTTCCCTTATGAGTTTTAATTTGGATCAAATAAGGAAACCAGTCAAATTAGAAGGAAATTTCGTAAAACCAGTAAAAAAATTGTCCCAAGTTTTATGGACGGGAATGATATACCACCGAAAGGGAAAATGACCAGACTTGAAGGAATGAAACAAAGAAAGAAAGAAAGGTGGAAAGGAAATCTAGTGCCCCACCTAACCTTCCTTTTCTCCGTTGATTGCTGTCTTTGCCACTCGTCTTCTCAGCGACGTACCCATTTGTAATTCCAAAAGCTCAAACCGAAAGCAAGAATCTTTTCCCAAAACCAAAAAACGAAAATACCCAGAAAAAAAAAAAAATAATGGCCTGAGATTCATTCAATCCATCACAATGTCCACATTCAAAGACAAAGTTTCCGAGAGGATCTCCCGTCTGTTTGGCGATTCACCCAGCTCAGCCTCTGCTGTTCCTTCCCCAGATGAGGGTGAAAATCCCCAGGTGAGTTTTGTCTCACATCCCCTGATCTAAAGTATCTGTCTTTTTTGGTTTTGTGTTGTGTTTTGTTGGCATTAAAGATTTGAGCTTGATGGGTTTGCTAAAGGATTGAGCTTGATGGGGTTGTTATTGTTATTCAAGAGTTTTCAGATCTGGGTTGTTTGCATGATATGGGTCTGCTTTTATTTTTTTTGTCTAGTTGAGAACATTGGATTCATGGGCAAGAAGGGAATGCCATTGTTTTAGTGATGTAGCTTGTTTAACATATGTATGGGTGATTCACTTGTTGTAGTTGTTATGATGGTTGAATCTGCCTTGATTGAGTTTGATGACTCTGTGAACTTTTTATTTTGAGAAACTTAGCTCCATTTGTAATTTTTGTTCACTTACTGAGTTTTCAGACAATGCAAGCTAAAAGTTATGGTTTCGTCAGTCGGTTTCCCTTTTGTTATTGGGAAGGGTATTTATTAGGGAAATATGAGCCTTCCTGTCCTTCCTTGCTTTTATATTTTTCAAGCAGAAGGTTGTTTTTTAAACTTTGTTTGTTCTATGAATGATGAGTTTTGACATGAAGTTTTAAATGTGTAGGCCAGGTCATATTCTAAAGGGAGTAAATCACTGTCTTCGTACTTTTCATCCATTATCCCATCTGTAGGTGGTGGTGGATCTAGATCATACGAGCACCAGCAATCTGTCCCACTTTGTAATGTGAACTTTGACTCCAAATATGAAACCTTGGATACATTTGAAGACTGTCATTCACCTGGTGAGAACAGGGAAACTGAAAATGATCGAGAAAACGATGATGACCATGCTTCTAGAGGGAGCACCAGTGAGTCTGAAGTGTTTGAAGAAGCAACTTTACAGCAAAGTTCAGAAAAGCAACTGTCCTATCTCATGGATGACTCTGTCTTCATCTCCTCAGACTTGCTTGAATTTTTGCTTTCTTCTCTTCCTAATATAGTGAAAGGGTGCCAATGGGTTTTACTATACAGGTAAGTTTATTGAGAACTTCCTCCCTTCATGAGAATTAGTATTCCATTATTTGCTTGTGGATTTCAATTCAGTATCAATTCTTTCGAATGAAGGGCAGTACGGCAAAACATGGTATATCACTCCGTACACTAATTCGCAAGAGCGCTGAAGTTTCCGGTCCATGTCTGCTGGTATGTTAATGTCCCTGCCAATGCTATATGAAAATTGGGGAATTTGAATCATTTTTTTAGGAATGTGTGGATAATTAGATGTATTTACGCTTTCTAGATTGGTGGAGATACACAAGGTGCTGTGTTTGGTGGACTCCTAGAGGGCCCCTTGAAACCAACGGCAAAGAGAAAATATCAAGTAAACATGCTTTTAAGTTTATGAAATTTTATCTGTTTTTTTGGTAGGATGAATAATATATTTGTTAAATTCTTTTCTGACGATGTTATTTTAGATCTCCAAACTTTAGTTTTTCTCCTCTTTAATGTAAACATCTTCTTACGCTTACATTTGGTTATAGGGAACGAACCAGGCATTTGTTTTCACTACCAGATATGGTCAACCAAGGCTATTTAGACCAACTGGTGAGCCCTTTATCCTATTTACTTGCATATTCAAGTTCTTAAGAATACTCGGAAATGTTGCTATGATTGTTGATTGGTCAAGAGACAAGATAACTGGTATGTACTACATACCAAGACCACTGGCACTTGGGGTGCATTTTGGAGTTAGAGATGCTAACTGGTACCTCTGTCTTTGACTCTGCAAAGAGTATCATGTTAACCACTTCATTGAGATGTCAGTTGCCCTTTATATGAATTGGTCCTTGTTGTAAAGCTCTTAAAAGTTTACAGTTAATTGTACTCGGTTAAATGTAAAGCAATGCAGAAGCCTTTAGGACGCTAGAAATCAAATGGTGCACTTTTCCCATTTATTTTTTCTTTTCTCTAATTGAAAACGTGCTAATGCTTTGTTCATTTTGTGCAAACAGGAGCCAATCGTTACTATTACATGTGTTTGAATGATCTGCTAGCTTTTGGGGGTGGCGGTAACTTTGCTTTATGCTTAGATGGAGATCTGTAAGTAACTTTACTCTTGCACTGTTTTCCTCCCATAATCAGATGGAGAAAGACTTATACGTCCTTTTCTTTGTTATTGTATACTGTCAACTGTTTAAGGTTAAGCGGAACTAGCGGACCTTGTGAAACATTTGGGAATTTATGCTTGGCTCATAAACCAGAGTTTGAATTGAAGAATGTTGAGGTAATCTCCTTATATTTGACTCTCTAAGGTTGGATTATATCAGTACTCTTATCAATTTGTCACTAGCCACTTTATTGCCACTGACCAAAATCATTTTTCAACACTCCTATTCTAGAGCGCACTATACTGAATTGATAGGACTGTTCTCAGCATTGTTCCACCCACTTATGTACTAGGATGTGTAACTAAACAGATACACTTAAATGCGGATGCTAGGAAAGTACTACTCAGCACACGAACTGATAAAAAAATTTATGCTTTCTTTATTGTACTATGTCAAAATTTTACAAGGAATCATTATCTTAGCATCAAATTAGACTTTGGCTCCATATTTCTATTGAACAATACTCATGCATTTTTTCGCTTATGCAGCTTTGGGGCTTTACACATGCATCACGGTATCTTTCTTGATACAAGCTAAAATGATTTTGCAGCGAAGCTTCAACATTTTGCTCAGTTGTATCTATAGATGTATCTGTCTATGATTCCATTCCTTTTTCATTTCTTCTAGTTTACTCCAGTATTGAACATAGGAGGGTTGAATTTGACATGGGATGAATGACAAAGTAATTAGATTTGAAAAATGTAGCTCATCATCTTAGTTGCTATATGCAAAAGTATAATGCCTTTAAAATATAGTTTCTTTATATTATGTAGTTGTAAGCATATTTGAACAGCTACTGTAATACAGTTCTGATGCTCTAGATATATAGTAAATGGAAGACCAATCAACCAGAGTTATATGCTTGGTAATTGCACATATTTATTTGTTCCAGTACGGTAGTTGCCTAATTGTTTGATAACCATTGTAATTCAAAAGTGACTTCCTCAACTTCTTCAAGATTTGCCAATAAGCTGGACAACTCCCTGCCATAAGAATTCTGTCCTTTAGTAAAGCTTTGAATCTTGATTGACTTCAAGTAATGCCGCCAACATTTGACATGGTTTTCTCTGCAGCAGAGAGGATTTTCGTCCCTACAGATTAACTTCTCGTAAATGAACTGAAATGAACAAAACTCAGGGTTAATAAATCAGCTTCTTTGTCCAAGTTTAATCAAATATCGACACACTTATTCACCTTATGCGTACCTTTATTAAATTGTTGTTAGGTGAATTGCCGAGAATGACATGTACGGATAGAGTTACTGGATGAAAACTCCAGAGTAAGCCGTCGATAAGATTTGTATAATCTAGTGCAGCTGGACGATATGAAAATGATGCAGTATCTTCCAAGCACAAGTGCTGGACTTCAGGCAAAGGAAGAAAATTCTCCTCTCTTAGTTCTTCGAGAGAAAATGCGACCTACATATTTTCAAGGATGTAAGGTGATAGATACAACTACATAAATATAAACCACTGGAATGAAGTACTTCTGGAGGACTTACACTGCTCAGAGGCTTAATTGTTACGTTCAATGCGTCATGTGGAGTAAAGTTTCGTAGACATTGTTGCAGTCCAAGAAACCATAGCGTGCCAATATGGTACAGACAAGGTCCAGGTCCAATCTGCACATAAGATCCAATCTTTATCTCAAGATTAACTACTTCTAACTTGGTAGAATTCAAGGAAATATTGCGAGCTCCACAACTTTTGCACAAGAAACACAGAAGATTTGGAGTGTCTAGGTTGAGCTCCCATATATAACCATAATGATTTTCTATTCCTGCATTAGCTATTATTGTCAATTTCTTGAGTTGATGACTAGAGATTTTCGTCTCGGCTGAATCTAAAGTGGCAGACAAAGTCAGATCCTCAAGAAGGGGAAACTTGGCTATAAGTTTCTCAAGAAATTGGTTGGTACTGATGAATTCATTCGGAGGAGCGCAAACACTCAACTTCTTCACATTACTACAGCAAACTTCTCCAAGCTCGTCGTAACGAGGGGGAACAGATTCCATACAAAGAGTATGAAGATTAGGAAGTTCAATCTTGTAATCAAGAGTTTCCCCGAGTACAAGGGAAACCGTGCTGAGCTTAGGAAACATGGCTCCACAAATTCGAAGAGATTTGAGGTTTAAACAGTGATGGAGTTTCAAAGTCTCAAGCGAAGGGCATCTTGAAAGGAGTTCATCAACAAGGGAACCATTAAATTTAACACGCAGCAAACTGATCTCTTTTAAGAAGGGAAATCTCTTGTCCTTTGAAGCTATTATTTGACTCTCCAACGTGTAGGGCTCCAAAAGACAATGACTTAACCTCAACACGACTAATGAAGTTCCATCAACACCAAGAGAATAAGGAAAGGGCCAGCGACAAAGTTTTATTCTATGCATGGCCTTAAAGTGGAGCTCTAGCACTTTGATGGGGTTATTGGTCACCAGCTTGATCCAAGGATTGAGATACTGAGAAGCTTCGTACTCATTCCTAAACAAGGTCCCTCTTCCCCTAAAAGATTCTATGATCCTTTTCTGATGATGCTCTTCATCTTCTTCAAGTATTTTCAAGGATTCATCGATTTTAGCTATAAGTTTCTTTACTGTTGAATGCTCATAATAAGATGGAACATAACTACTATATCTATAGTGACCAAATGCTGGATCGTTAAGGAAATCAAAATTGGAGACGGGCAAGGAGTTCCATAGACTTTGCCATGTCTTGGAGGAGAAGCTTGTACGAATTGCATCCATGGCTGGCAAGAGAAAGAGGATTTTCTCCATGATGGCTTCCGGCAACTGCGATATTCGATCAGCATCATCTTCCATAATCTCGATGTCTCGTACGTCCAAAGGGACTCTCCCTTCACTAGCTATGGTTTATACTAAACGGTGTTTCCTTGGCTTGAATTCGTCTGTGCGTAACCCTAATTATGCCTCTAATGATAAATATACAGCAATATTATTATAGAGATAGCAAAGTACCACCGGAGATTTCTGAGCTCGAAGTTGAGTAGTTGATGTAGTTATTGGTCACTAACTTGATCTAACGGCGGATATAACCTCCGTTCTCGGTAAGCCTACCGCCGAAGTCGTTAAGCTACCGAATTCGTTAAGCTACTTGGCAAAGAAGTAAAATAAAAAAGACAGATCCACGAATAAGTGCAGCTTCTTCGAATTTCCGGGTTTGCCGGGGAGACACACACAAGGCGCAGGCTTGATGTTAAGAAGGCATATGGCCCGTGGAGTTGTTACCCCGAAGCTTGACAAGCTCCTCCATAGCCTACTAGATGCTCATATCCTCAAGGTGAGATATGTCACCAAGGGCCAAATTTAACGTTAAGGGGAAGAGAAGGACCATCAAAGTGGAGATGGGGGAAACAAATAACAAGCATAATATAACATCAAATACAGTTTGAGGGAGGCCTCCTCTTTTCAATATCAATGGAATCTATATATCAAAGAAACTTAAAGCATGAAGGTTAAAAAGGAGGACCTACTTTTGATGTTACTCTTTAAGGCTTAAAATTTGATGTTACCTCTTTTAAGGCTTAAAACATGAAATAAGGCGAGATCTCTAGAAGGCTAGAATCTCATTAAGAACATATGAAAATTTAGTACAACACTACAACATCAGCAATTAAAAGAGTATACGATGCCAAGATAATGAAAAATCTCTTAAGCATTCCAACTAATCTCAACCTCATTCTGTTTTCCTTCTCTTTTTTTCTTCCTAAAAATGTCTAAAAACTCAGCTGACACTACACATGAAATACAGGGCAGAATGCGCATAAGTACACTTTTGCTTCAAAAGTTCAAATCCCCGTCCATGCCCACAAATATCTAACAAGCAGTTGCAAAATAGCATCTGCGGCTTCAAAATCATTTCACTTTGTGAGATGGGACAACTTTAAACAATTCACTTCAGGACTCCATCTCAACATCATTGCCAGGCAAGCCAAAAATCCGTAGGTTTCGGTCCATTGATCCTACTGCAATATATTTGGCATCTGGGCCAAATTTTACACTTGTTGCTTTACCTAAAACCAAATGAATTGTCGGTTCAAAAGAAGGGCCAAAAAAAACATAAAATTGGAATGGAACATCAGACTAATTCCAATTTAACAAAAAAATGACAGGTGAGCAGAAGTAAAGTAACCTGTGCCTGACATATCAGGGAAAGTTTTGATAGTGTTCCATTCTGATTTGACACTAGTAGCTTGGAAGACTCTGCAGAAGTACAAGACCCAAAATCAGTGTTCGGAAGCTGCATGAAAGTAAAATACTGGCAGAATATTTGGCCTTAGGAGATGAGAGTTTTGTGAATAGAAAAAATTATTATGATCCTATCATTTCACAGAGGATTCACAAAATATGCAATATCAGCTTTCTCACATTCATTCATAGAGCAATGTTGCTACTTTGGGAACAAATAATTAAGCCAAATTCCAATTTTCCTAAAGGCCACAATAGACGTGCTAAGTACTTCAACGCCAAAAATTCCACTTCATTATCTTCTTAAAAGGGGAAGGAAGAAGGCATAAAATGGTAGGGGAATTGGAGTCCACGGGTTTGCTTTTCAATAGTACAAACATACATGAACACGGGTACAAAGTGACTAATCCAAAAATGTAACTTCATAGCATGCGAAGCTTTCAATAGTAACCAAACATACATGAACAAGGCATCAAACTCTTAATTCCGTCAAATAAATTTATACCAGTGATTAGTCCGAAAATGTAACTTCACCAAAACTGACCTTATATCGGAGCCTGCAGCTGCAAGGTAACTCCCGCTGAAGTCAAATTCAACTGCAAGAGAAAGCTTTCATTATACTCCATTTTCTGGGCCAGAATTGTATGATATTAAAAGCAATGCTAACTAAGATGGAAAATAACTGTCAACCAAGAAATCGATTTTTCAACCAATTCAACAGACTTTTACAGTCTTAGTGTTAATAAAATGCACGTCATTACTTGATTCCTGGAACAACTATGTAAAGAATAGTATGGAAAACTACATACCAGAGTTTGTTGGCGTATCAGGACCATATGGAGTAAATGTCCTGAAGTTCCTTAATTTGCGCAGATCCCAAAGTTTAACACCATCACTAGCAGCAGTCTGATGCAACTCAAATGTAAGACAACAGAATAAGGTATTATCTAATTCTCTATCTATTTATCTAACAGCAAATACCTACCGCCAGAAAGTAACCATTTTCGGAGAAGGAGATGGAAGTTACTGCCCCAACATGTCCATCAAACTTTGCAACCCTTGTCTGTTAATCAATAGAAGTAATGAAATTATAATCAAGAATTAAAGAATCAAGGACTAAAGCAGAAAAAGACCACTACACACCTGACTCTTTACGTCCCAAATTTTGACAACAGCCTCTGAGGTACCTGCTCCGAGGATGAGACCATCAGGATGAAAGGCCACAGATGTGTAACCCTGAGACGCTGAAGTATCCTCAACCTAAAGAGCAAAAAGAACTTTCTTGCATCAAAGAAAGGTATAGAGATCATTTCAAAAAAGAGAGGTAGAGAGATAATGACTGGTGAAGTGTATCTCTGTAACTGCACAATAATATTCTTTTTCTGAATTTTGACACTTCGCCTATAAATGAATTGTAAGCATGAGAGAGAATTATAACCTGTGTCAGACATAACCCAGAGGAAATATCGTAAAAGCACCATGTACTATCAAGAGATGCAGTCACGAAGTAGTTATTTGTGGCATGTACAGTAACAGCTTGTACCTGAAAATTTTGAGTTGCATTGCTTCAAAATCACATCACTAGCACAACAATAAATAAATAATAAATCTCTTCTAGGCAGCACCCAAGAAGATATATACAAAACAGACGCAATTACCAGATAGCAGATAGTTTTATGATAAAAACTATCCATAACTGTACCACATTTATTATAATACAGGAACACATCATAAGTTGGGACAAAGAAAGACAGAATAAACCCCAACAAAATGAAAAAATGGTTAAAGAAGTGCTGCGAGTATGGTGAAGTTAAACAGATGAATTAAATGATCAGCGTCTAGATGCCTCTTCCGCTTCCTATCTCTCTTTGGTCAATGGCATGAGATCCCAATTTCCAAATGATAAAATCAATTTGGCAAACAACAATTTTTAGCATTTACAACAAAAACAAAATACATAACAAGCACAACATGTCCTGCCAACTTTTGTAAAGGTTAACAAGAGGAATATACAGTTCCATGATCCTTTAAGATGCCTTGTTCCTTTTTTCATTTTGCTGCTCAGCTGCTCACAACATTATGTGCAATTGAAGGGCAGGCTTTACTCAGCATAGTTTTCAGTGCAATTGCTGTGAGAATAGGTCGAGTCAAAAATTATTTACCTCAGCTGTATGATCCTTCAAAGTGTGGTTACAGTTGTAGTTCCCATCATCAGAGCCTTGCCATATGCGAACTGTCTGCAACGTTGTAAAGATAAAAGATAAAGACATTGAAGGATGGAGTACACTAAATAGTATATCTAGTACGTTACAGCAAGACATATGCTATCACATCTTCACAGAACTATACTGTGTTAACTCCAACTTTTGTTATCTCTTTTGTTTAGGGGAGGTTGATGACCAACACAGGTAAAGTTATATGAAAAAATTACCATATCCATTTAAACTCTTGCTGATCCGTGTTTTAAACAAAAACCCCATGTCAAGCTCTCTAATATAGAGTATGCAGAATTATCAATGGCCATGCCAATAACCAGACTGAATGACATGCAAAGCTTCTAAAAGCACTAAAATATAGATGTACGAAACCAAAAGAGAACAAAATAAATGCAACTTACCTTGTCGGCCGACCCAGTTATGACCAGATTATCGCGACCTACAAATTTAACGCTGGTAACCTTCTTTGAATGACCACTAAGAGTAGATAAAATTTGGCCTGATGGTTGATCAAAGATTACAGCATTTGTATCAACCCCTCCAGTTGCAATGATGTCCTGGCAAAGAAAAAAGATATTTGGATAAGAAAAGTGAATACATAATGAGTTCAACCTAAGTATTAAAGAAATGGCCTGTTTTAGTGCCTTCTTTTCGATAAGTTATATGTGAGTATAACAAAACATAAGCTTTATGTAAACCCTGATGCACAACAAATGCATTAGCAGGGTCCAGTAGCAAAAGCTTGCAACAAAAATTATTCAAGGATTCTACAAAATATTCGTATCAAAACTTAGCACCACCCTATCCTTCGAATGCTAAAACTCTTTTGCTGAGGTCTGATACAGAAGCAATGCTTGAGCAGAAATAAATTATAGGCAAAATAAAAAATAAAAAATAAAAAGCATACCTTCTCATGATGAATATCGATCGACAAAATTCCTGGTTTGCTTGTTTTATGAAGAGGATGACTGGATATCTGAGTATACCTCTCCAAAGCATCAATAGGAGCCAACGTGGAGGATATCTGAATAATGAACAATCAGAAATTGTAAGATAAATGCTGTGAGGACACCAGAACTTCACTAACACCTTATCTCAACAAGTCAAAATATATACACACACACAGTAGCCAATATTGAAGCTTCAGCAAGTGATATTTGTGAAATGAACAGTTGCATAAACAGTACCTGTCGCTTCTTTCGCTGCTGTGATAGTGCTGTATTACAATCTGTCAGCTCAGCTAGGATATTAGGAGATATCCCAGGGCGTATATTCCTCACACCAGATCCCAACTGGTCATCAGCAACTATAGAACACAGATCAGAAATGTGTTAATAGATTGATTTTATGAAATTATATCAAATATACCAAAATTCAGGCAGGGAAAGAACCTTGTGTTCCATTGCTATGGACAGAAGCATTCACTGCAACAGCAGATGGGGTTGACATAGGAATTTGTCTGTCAGCCTGAGCAAGTAAAGATCTTGCTTCGTCCCTCTCCTTTTTGAGTCTTGCAATAACACGACAAGCAGCATCATGCTGCCAAGATGCAACCGAGAACCAAAATTAGGTTACTTGACCACAGTCATATTCCACTTTTTGAATTACTAAAAAAATTGAACAAAATGCAGAAGAAAGAAGTTATGCAGTTTAGAAGAAAAAGAAGTTATATAGGACATCATCCTCTTCAAATCTCCCTTAACCACAACCATATATTGAATGAATAAAGTTCACACATTTCAATGCCGCAGACAACACTAATTTTAATACAATTCCAAAGAATGAATAAAGTCATCTAAGGACATGCAGATGAGAATGCTTAACAACAATGCCCTACTGGCAATGAACATATAACAAAGATAACAAGAACTATGGAATGTCAAAGTTCAAAATCCTGTAAAAGATTTCAAGACAGTTTTTTTTCAAGGATGTGTTGAAAAACTCAGATTTTTATGAGGTTCTTCATGTGAGTCATGTAGGGACTAATAATGATCCTTCTCTGATTCAAGAAACAGACCTTGAACCGTTCGACCCAACTGTCAACATATTCAAGTGCAAAAGTGATATGGCAAACTTGATTAAATTATGCCAAGTCGAAAAGCAAACACAACAATTAAAAGACCAAAGAATTGTAAATAAGGCATCTTTCGGATAATATCACCACATTTCATCACATCACTGAGAACTCAATTACATTAACTAAACTAGGGTACACTTCATACAGAAAACTATACAGGATCCAAAAGTATATTAGGTAGTTGGCAGTACCTGATACAAAGCATGACTTAACTCTTGCCTCGCTGTATGTAGCTGTTGCTCCATCGCAAAATTGGATAGCATCAAACTATCCCATTCCTATTGATAAGAGTATCAAAGCCACTAAATATTAAACGACTACATATAAAATGAACATTCTTTAGCATACTATGTTATAAAAAGACAATAAAAGGACAAAAAATTGTACAATTGCTTAAAAAAATAATAATAATAACAACATACAGAGTCTGGAACAAACATTGAAATTTACAAGATAATTAGCATTATAAGAGTATAATCAGAAGACTTACATTCTGAAACATTCCGAGCATGCCAGGGATGCTCGCAGCTTGTACAGGTCTCGGCCTCACTATCTGCACGGGAAGCCATCAGAGTGAATCGACACAGAAAGCTATAATAATCAATACATTCCAACTAGTTTAACTCATAATCCTCTCATATATATTCTGACCAAACATTAAGTTCCAACTCAACCAATAGTTGTACTGAAAACAAAATAAAATTAAACAAATTGTGAAATCAAGCATACCTTGCCAGTTTTAACCGGAACAATATCCTCGGCCGTAAGTGCTTCGCCACTGATTGGGCATTTTCCATATTCCTAATGCAATAACACCACCACAACAACTCACTCAGTCCAAGTAGCACTAAAATTGCAATAATTTAGCATAAACAAAATGCAATAGTTACAAACTCAGCCTAAAGCAAGAAATTTCAAACAGTGAGCAATGGTACAGCACAAAACCAAAACCCTAGAACGAACGCAGCGAGCGAGACGAACGTACCGAGATGTGGCGCTCTATTAACCGCTTCTCGAAGAGCAGGCCGGACTTCCTGGAGACCACGGGCTCTTCCGGCACCTCACCGGAGACTGTACGGACGGAGAAGAGAGATCAGCGAAAGTAAAGCAGCGAATGCGAGAGAAGAGAACAGAGAAAGAGATATAGAGAGAGAGTGTGGCTTACTTGAGCAGTTCATTGCGGCGGAGAGAGAGAGCTAGGGTTTGCGTCGGAGGCTCGCCGCCGTGCTTGAGAGTGGGAGGTGAAGTGAGGAGAGAGAGAGAAGCGCAGTCTCGGTGAGGAAGGAGACCGAGAGAGAGAGAGACTGAGAATTTGGATTTGTAATTTGTATCCCTAACTTTATTTGTGACGAGACGATAAAAATCAGGCCGACTTCATCTGGGCTTTTTCTGAGAAGGCCCACAGTAAATGGATTGCTTTTGGGGTTAGGCCCATTGGGTGTCCAGGTCGGGTGTGTTTATATGTCAGCACTAGCTCAACCGGATAGTTTCGGATCCGAGTCAACTCAGTCGGGTTGAACCGACTAATAGAAAATTAAGAGACAAGAATTACATATGTATAAATAATTTTATTTAATTGTTAATTTAATCATGCTCGCAGCTGCAATTGGAGACTTCTTTATAAATTGATGAAGTAACTTTTTAGGTTAACCCAATGATAAAGGAGAGGAAAGAGATGAATGATGAATGTATAGTTTGTTTTCATGGATCATAAACTTTGGAACAAAGAAATTTCTTCACTCCTATGTTTCTATGTTTGGTAAGTGTAGCATTGGGAATGGTTCCTCCTCCATGTAAAAATAAAAGGGAAAATAAATCCCTCCATCATCCTTCGGATTTATTTTTTCTTGTTAATTCATAGCGTTAGTATTAAATATATTAGGTGCATAATTTTGTTTGTCCTTGACCCAAAACACCAAAATAAGTCAAAATTATCTCACTTACCCCAACAACAGTTTTTTAATCCCACTTACCCAGTGTAAATTAAAATGACAATTTTGCCCTCCCTATAATTAAGAAATTACAACCATACCAACACTTTCTCATTCATCAACTCGTCTCTCTCTCTCTCTCTCTCTCTCTCTCTCTCTCTCTCTCTCTCTCTCTCTCTCTCTCTCTCTCTCTCTCTCTCTCTCTCTCTCTCTCTCTCTCTCTCGCCGGTGACTGAACATCATGGCTCCCCCGGCGGCGAAAGCGACCAGCTCGTCATCAATGGCGTCGACGATCAGAGCCTACTTGCCTCTGATTCTCTTCATCGATTTATGACAAGCTCACCTTCTCCTTTTCCTCTCTCGGCCTTTTCCGGGTCGAGTTCGAAGTCCGAGTTCTGATCAAATCAAGTCCAAGCAAAATTGAAGTATCTTGATTACTGGAGAAGGCAAGGTGAATCTCTTGCATACTCGTGGACCTGTTGACCATATTATCCTGAAACAAATTGAGGAAATCGAATTACCTAACACTTCGAATTTTCATTTTCTACTGAGGCGAAATCAAAATCGTAGAAATTGGATTACCGATTGCCGCGAATGAAGAGCTCGTGGTAGGAGCGGTCTCTGAAGGCGCAGTTGAGAAAGTCGTGGTCGTCGGTCTTGTCGCAATCTAGGACGGTGTCGGGGTCGAGAGTCGACGTGGCGTCTTTGGAAGAAAGCTGGGCAGCCGGGCTTTGATCGGCAAATCAGATGCGGTGGCTGCTGGGTGTGTAGGATGCTAGGGTGCCCAAATTAGAAGGATTTTTTTTTTTTTAAGTAATGGTATTAAATTGGTTCATAAGCTCAAAATGAAAGAAAAATGAAAAAAAAAAAAAAAACGGTTCTATTGGGGCAATATAGGCTTGTTAAAGATCTATTGGGGGGAAATAGACGTTTTGAATTGATGTAATTTTTTTTTTTTTAATGTAATCAAAGTTTTATTTATCTAAATTTAGGAATATTAGTTCCCATTTTGGCGACTGAAAGTTCTATTGGGGGGAATTAGACGTCTATTGGGGGGCAATACATGGCTGATAGACGTCTATTGGGGAGCAATAAACCTTTCCGGTGAGGTTTTCAAAAAAGTCAGGTGGGCGGCGGCCAGTGACCGGATTCCGGTCAATTCGGGCCACCGGAATCTGGCGAAAGTTTGCCAGAATCCGGCGGCCGGTGACCGGGCTCCGGCGAAGTCCCCTATGGTTTCTCTCTCTTCCATTTTCTCTCTCTCTCTCTCTCTCTCTCTCTCTCTCTCTCTCTCTCTCTCTCTCTCTCTCTCTCTAAGTAACAAAGGTGAGGGTAAAATGGTATTAAAAAAAAAATAAAAACAAAAAAAAAATCTTAATGGGGTATTAGGGAAGACCTCCTTAGAGTGTTTTGGGTAAGAGAGAATTAAAAAAACTTAATGGGGTAAGTGGGAAAAAAATCTCTAAAAATGGGGTAAATGGACAAAAACCCTTTTTTTTATATAGAATCTCGATTTCCTATCGTCATGAAAAAAGCAAAGGAATAAGTTTCCCATCAATTCTATGTATGTGGACCAAGTGAGGCATTTAGATAAGGGGAGTGAAATTTGCATTCCCCAAATTGCAAACCACACTCCCACTTTTTATACTTTATAATTTTATAACTTTTCTGCATGTCTTTCCCATTTTGCCCTCTCTCTCTCTCTCTCTCTCTCTCTCTCTCCCAGCTCCCTTACCTGAAGAAATACAAGATGGAGATCTTTGGCAGAGGTGGTTGTAGCAAAACCAATTTGTTATCGTCATGCCATCATCAAAAGTTCAAAACATCTTTTTATTTCCGAAGACTTCAGGATCTTCGAATCTACCATTATCATTCTCATCAAAGACTAACTTTCATGGCAAACGGATTGGGCTTCAACAACTTTGACTACCCTTTCCCACTGCAAGGGATCTGCAATTCCCAACCATTAATTCACAACTTCAGGTTCGTCTTCTATCTTTTTCCATTCGATGATGATGCCCAAATATTCAATTGAATCAAAACTTTGATACTCAAATCTCTGATTTATTTTGTTGTGGGGAATCAGCAATCGGGTTTTCGAATCGGTAAAGCTCCTAAAATGGTGGGAAAAGAGGTAACATCAGCACAAGACCTTGTGGATTCCATATCAAATGCTAGAGATAAGTTTGTCACACTTGATTTCTTCTCTCCCGGTTGTGGTGGCTGCAAAGCTCTTCAACCCAAGGTCAATTTTACTAATTCATCTCATCCTATAGCTTTTTTTTTTTTTTTTAATTGTTGCAATTGTTGCTCATGGTCTTTACTTTTGGCAGATATGTCAATTTGCAGAGATGTTCAGTCTCTCCGGTCAATGCATTAGACGAAAGACATCAGGAGTTATCTCCAGTTGTCCACAAACCATCAAAGAAAATAAAAGAATAATGCAAGGATAATATTGGAAAATTACATGTCCCAAAGATCAGGAAAATATTAAAAAATAAAAAGGGAGTGTGGTTTACATGCCCCTTAGATAATAACAGTGATGATCACACTATCAACTAGTAATCAAGAATTTTGTGGTCACCCCCCATTGGATTTAATTTCAAGGGTTGAGATTAAAACACTTAAATTCATTCTTTTAGTTTCAAACTTTGATAATTGTACATACTTCCATTAGTATGGAGAAATAACTATGTCACCAAGTATATGTAACACCCTCTTTGGGGGCCTCACAAGCCATGGTGGGACCCAACCGCGATATGCATTCCATAGCCCGATGTCCAAGCTACGCCGTGATAGTCGGAAGTGCTCAAGAGCTTGCCGGGAAGTCAAATTCCCAACCTTGCCAAGTTGCCTTCACAACATGCTTTCTAGACTAGAATAGTTGTTTTTGCATCCCACATTGGAAAACAAGTGAAGGAAGAAGCCTCCCTTCCCTATAAAAGGGGACTCCTTCCCACTTACTCATCATCCCATTACAACATCTCTTGTAATCATGTTGGGCAGCAAGGCCCAAACACATATAGTGCAACATTAAAGTGGATGTAGTTTCCCGCTAAGGCGGGAGACGAACCACTATACATCGTGTCTCACTCTCTCTCTTACCCTAACATTAACTAGAGTCTCTTATTCTCTAACGTTAACATTGGCGCCGTCTGTGGGAAGTCGACATAAAGGTTTCGTCACTTTTCACACTTAAGCTCAGTCAACGTCAATTTTTCACACTTAAGCTCAGTTAATGTCAATTCGAAGTTGATCAATGACAATTCAAGGCTATATCCTTGAGCTCAGTCAACGTCAACAAGGCTGGTCAACGCCATACCACTCAAAAAAAAAAAAACACTACTTTGTGTGCCTATTTCATCCCATCCTTGGCGGTAACAAAGCCATTTTGGTTGTGAATTTCCTTTGGACACCCAGGATTTGCTCTGGGCACCAAGTCCTCTCCTTATTGCATTCTTGACACGTTAAACGACACAGATAGCTTCTGAACATCAGGTATCGGCCCGTTAACAATCTTGACGTAGACCATCAAGCATCGCAGCAGCTTCTCACAACAGCAGCTACAGCACCATCTTACTGCCAAAAGCCCAGCGTCAACCACCACGACAAGCCTTTGATTCATCCTGGTCATGTCAATTTTGGATTTCAGCTTTAGGATTCTAGCCTCCGTAGCGGTTAAAGCGTCCGACAAGGACAAGCTCCTAGTGCTTCCGCCGTGAGCTTCTGCCAAGAGCTTCCGCCATGAGCTTCCGTTAAGAGCTTATGCCATGAGCTTGAATTCCGCCATGAGCCTCATCCAAGAGGTCACACCGCTAGCAAGGCTCCATCATCCGCTAAGCAATGCTCCGACAACCGCCAAGCAACGCTCCGCCAACTGCTAAGCAAAGATCCGACAACCTCTACACAAGGCTCCGCCATCCTCTAAGCAATGCTCCGCCATCCGCTAAGAAATGCTCCGACAACCGCCAAGCAATGCTCCGCCAACTGCTAAGCAAAGATCCGACAACCGCTATGCAAGGCTCCGCCATCCTCTAAGCAATGCTCAGCCATCTGCTACACAAGGCTCCGACAACAGCTACGCAAAGCTCCGCCATCCGCTAAACAATGCTCTGACAACTGCTATGCAAGGTTCTGCCAACCGCTATGCAACTCTCCGCCAACCATCAGAGATAATACACCTCACCACAGCAGTGTCACAAACAACTAACGCTCTCGCAACTTCTTGCGCCCCACTTCACCCATCTACTTGACGAGTCTTTTCGACCACAATTATAAACAAAGAATCATCGGGCACCAGCTCCTCCAGTCGTAAATCATCGAGCACCGACAAGCTAAGCTTTTCTTACTCTTTGCTTATTCCTCCATTGAGCCGTCATGAACCATGTCAAAACTAAATGTAATCATCATTCACACAAGTGCCCTCATATCTAATAGGGTGATATGTCTGATGTCATATACGTGTTCAGTTAACCGCTCATCTAGCTCTGCTCTATATAAATACATATAACATTGGTTACCTATGGTTGGCTGCATGCACCGTTTTTATTAGCTATCGACACATATGGCTACATTATTGAATTTAATATGTGCATTCTCTTACCACGCTACCAACCAAGTTATAGCACAGTGAATAATCAATTGACATGATAATTATTGTATATGCTCTTTGAATTGACTATGGACTATTGAACATAAGTCTGCATGTCTCTGTTTTCCAATGGGCTTGGGCCCTTTGCTGCTCACAGACCCAATCAAGATCATTAAATAGTGAATACATGCTTTATGCTCCATGCTCCACTCTTTAGATTATACATTAACGTTGTTGATAATGATTGCATATATATTAGAACTAGCTTGCTCAGACCAAAGTGAGTCAGATGCTCCAAGTTCTTCATAATTACCAGTTAATGCCATGTATTAATTGTATGCCTATATACACTTATCATTACTCACTCCACTTGCAGCATACGTACCCTTTGTATATTGGTATGCCCCAATAAGGTGGATCCATGCATGTGTAACCACATACACAAATGTCCATTAATCAATGGTTGCATGCATATAGTTAGCTTGATATATACGCTCGTAGCTTGTCTACATGCTAAAGTTGATTCTCCACAATTTCATCACCAACTTCAAATTCATATCAGAAGCATGCAATTGATTAAGCTCATGCCATGCATCTAGACATTTAGCTTCTTTAGTGCATAAAAAAGCCAACAAAAGTTCATGCTGCTAACCTATTATTTTGTGGGCAGGGTCCTATATTCATATATACATGCTGCTGCATACGTATATCAAAGTGATTATCTCACTTGTGCCATATGACTACATATAAATGATGCCGTCACGACTATGTTCCAATTATCATTGCACATTTTGCCATTCAAGATGGCAATGAATTTTGCTCTAAACCCAATCTGGTCATTCTAGACCAATATTTATATGCGTAATACTAGTGCAATTATGCATCATTCTATGTATAGCCTCCGATACTTGCACACTTTGTTTCACTGGAAATGCTCTCTAAGGTATCATCACCTACTTGAAATTTATATTCGAAGCAGGCAGTCAAACATGTCATTTTGTCATCGGCTACTACAATACTATACTGCTCATACATTCTGCTCAAATTGAAACATATATTACTTTGTTCATTTGATCAAAGTACATATTCAAGACATTAGTGTTGATCTTACATACTCATGTACTAATCACCTATTTTGTTTCAAGGAGAAATAATCACCGATCACCTCTCCAGTTAGCAAAATCATCATCCCTCTACTAAGGAACTTCGCCGGAGCAATGGAGGGTCATGCTTAGACAACTCCAACATGATTTGGGCACTCACATTGATTCCAATTCAAAACCACTTCAATCGGCATAAGATAAGTAAAATGCTATATCTCAATACATGCTCTTGCAATAGAGCTATTGACATGCCTTTACATGCTTTTAATGACTTTTAAAGCATGCTTATAACACATGTTATATATTTTAGTAGCACACCTACTATGCCTACACACTATCGCCATGCTTTATATGTCAAAGAACCTTAGCATGTTCACAACAATACAAAAATGTTATTAGCAACTTTACTACAAGTACATGCTATACACATATCATGCTTAAATCAATTTAATGTGACACTCACTTAAAACAAATTATGCCATGCTTCATACTACTCACCGGGAGCTACTCCCAAATTTTATATGGACACCCATTACAATTGTCACTATCTAGTACATGGTCATAAGATCCACATAATCTTATATAATTAAGCCAATTCTTGAGGGAATGGTTAAATTTTTGAACTACCATATATGCCCTCACATAATATAGATATTAATAAAAAAAATTATTTCTATATGAGGATAAGATAGTCAATTAACTATATCATATTTCAAAAGATTTCAATAGTCAATACCTCCCTTGAAAAAAGGAGAAACTTCCTCAAAATGAGGAGAGAAACTGCTATAAATTTTTTTAATTTAAAAAAATAAAAATAAAAGTCAATTGACATGTGCGAAGCACATGTTAAGGGGCTAGTATTACTTGATGTGCTTATTTTATTGTTCTTCATACAATTACCAAGATTTACATGTACACCATATGTAAATATTTTGTCTAGCCTCTGGGCACCATACTTTGTCAAACTCTCCCCACGGAAAAAAAAGACCTAAACGGGTCTAGACTCCAAGAGTCTATGGTCCACGACCAGCCGCTAAGCGGTAAGGCAACGCCTCATAATGACAATGACTGCTATGTGGCATTGCAGTCAAGCTTTTCTCCTCCGGGAAAGAGTAAAGGGACCGGTTAACGCAGCCCATGGCAGCTATTGATCTGTCAGTTAACCCCCGACGCTTGGGGTATCAAAAGATTAGGTTCGCTACCTAACACCTACTGCTTATACGCAGCTCCCCTCATCAAACAATTTTCCGACCATACGGAGGTCTATAGCCAGGAGTGGGGGACTCCCTGGAGGGCCTAGCAGGGGCCCACCCGAAAGGGCATAAGCGTTCGCTCAGACAAAATTCTAGATGGATGACGCACTTGCACTAATTATGCTCCCAATACAGCACAAAGCCACGCTTTGGTATCAACCTCGCAAGAAAACCTTCCTTGATTGGGGACTTTAGGGACTTGTACATACAGCCCAGCATAATTAGCAACGATTACGCTCATGCCTCAGGGCATCACTTTCGAGTTACCCGTTGATGCCTCATGGCATCCCCAAGCTTTCACGCTCTTGCCTTCCTGGCATCCCCGAGCTTTCACGCTCACGCCTTCCCGACATCCCTGAGCTTTCAAGCTCACGCCTTCCCGACGACCTCGAGCTTTCACGCTCACGCCTTCCCGGCATCCCCGAGCTTTCACGCTCACGCCTTCCCGGCAACCCCGAGTTTTATGCTCACGCCTTCCCGACATTCTCGAGCTTTACACTTATGTCTCCTCAGCATATTACAAGTTAATGGAACATTGAATTCTTCTACCATTTGTCGTTTGCAACAATCGAATTCTTTTCACGTTCCATTAACACGAGCAAAAACCAAACTAACACAAACGTTTGCATATTCATTATTCATGAGTCACAAACTCTCGCATTCACGGCATTCGTGCAACTTACGCCTCACAGGTGTAACCTCATCAACTCAACCTCGTTCATTTTCTTGCGCACATCACGCATTTTATGCATCATATTCACTTCATATGCTCATTCTTACTATGCTTACACAATCATGTGCATTCTCGAGCTCATATGTCATAAACCGATCACATTCGGCACCATTCATATATATACATCATCATGTATCATGCACCTCGTACATTCATACATGCTAATGCATATCGATGCAACTCACATATGTTGTCCGGTACAACAAGCATTCTACATGCGCGTGCTTCTATATTTGTTTCGCAGGTTAAAGAGTCCTTTCTTGCTTACGGAATTTGGGGACTTGTAGGGCTGGGCGCCGCCCGGACGTCACTTATGCTTGATGACATCATGTTTATAACTCCCCAACCAAGAAGCTCCTCTTACTTGGGGACTTCGGGGACTTGTACATACCTCCATTAGTATGGAGAAATAACTATGTTAGCAAACATATGTAACACCCTCTTAAGGGGGCCCACAAGCCATGGTGAGACCCAACCTCGATATGCATTCCGTAGCCCGATGTCCAAGCTACGCCGTGATAGTCGGAAGTGCTCAAGAGCTTGCCGGGAAGCCAAATTCCCAACCTTGCCAAGTTGCCTTCACAACATGCTTTCTAGACTAGAATAGTTGTTTTTGCATCCCACATTGGAAAACAAGTGAAGGAAGGAGCCTCCCTTCTCTATAAAAGGGGACTCCTTCCCACTTACTCATCATCCCATTACAACATCTCTTGTAATCATATTAGGCCGCAAGGCCCAAACACATATTGTGCAACATTAAAGTGGATGTAGTTTCCCGCTAAGGCGGGAGACGAACCACTATACATCGTGTCTCACTCTCTCTCATACTCTCTTTCTCTAACGTTAACAATAATAAATCCAATCGAATGGTGAGTGACCACAAAATTTTTGAAAACTGGTAACCTTGTAAACATTATTGTAGATAATACACAGTATTTATTATTTAGGCATTCCCAACTTTTGTTCCCACGTTGTTATACAGATTAAGTGAGAGGGAAAGTTTGGTGACCATCATCTCATTTTCTCCAAAGAAAAGAAACGTGAGAGCAAGGTTATGACTTGGGACTAAAATACACTAATTATTGGTTTGGATTTCATATTTTTGGGATAATGATATTCGCTCTATGTATCATATGATGCATAACAATAACATGTCATTGTTTAAAACCCCTCATACTATCAATCAGATTATCTCCAGAAATAAGGATGCCCTAATTTCAAATCAGATCAGCAAAGCAAATATGGGAGATTTGTTGATATGAAATGGTGCATCCCCTTGCGGCCTGGGCCTTCTGGGGTTGGATAGTGCTGGCGGGCCCAGTTTAGGCTTTTGCTATTTTTAGTATTAATTTGCTTTTTCCTTAGTATTTTCTTATTTACTGTTTTCAATAAGTCCCCATCCTTGTATGGGTGGCGAATGTGGGCTTTGCCCTGGTCTGCACACTCAGTGTGTCTTGGCTGGCCTAGTGAGACGGTTATCTATTTTGAAATGGAAGCAACCTCCTAGTTGCAGGATGAAACAGAGTGTCGCCGGATTAGATTATGTGCGGCAACAAGAAGGAAAGCTGTGCTACTTGTTATGATGCTTCTCCTTAGTAGAGTTATCTTTCCGTTATTTCATCGCTTTGACAAAGCAAATAGAGTAGCCAATCGAGCACTATTTGCTAACTGGTGCATGTTAGAATACAATACTTTATGTAATATGGGGTTCAGGGCTTCAGGCTCTATGTCCCCCCCCCCCTTGTATTCTATGATTTCATTAATTAAGGCTTAAAGGCAGCCGCTTCGGGTCTCTTTCAGAAAAAAAAAAAAAAAAAAAATTATTTGACGCAAAAACATTCTAATTGATTCACAAACTTTGGTTGATTTATCATGTATGGCTTTTCACACTAGAAGAAGATATATGATTACCAATTAATTAAGGGAGGAACCTAATTCTCTCAAAAACCTACTTTCGTGTACTTTATACTCTCCTTAGGTATTTAGAGCCCAAATGAAACTCAGTATTAGCCTTTACATAAGTTTGGAAAAAGATGATAGGGGCATAGACAAGAATATGTGAAATGTGTGCCAAAATACACACGTCTTCTGCATCAAAAAGTGAGACAAACCAGACATATATAGCTCCAAAGTTGATTGTGTAGGTATGAGTGTATGGCCATAATCATACAAACCAGAATTTTCGATAGAATATATCACTAGATATTGTAGCACTCTTAATTAGCATAGATGGATGCCCAGCCTTTTCCCAGTTTAGTTAAAATTCTGCAAATTTAACATAATAATTTAGGATCATTCATTGATATGATATTTATGTAGAATATTCTGTAAATATTTACTTTCCTCGTAGGTGTAGATTACGTTTTCTGTATAATTGTAGGAGATGTTTTCATATTATGACTACTCTTGTATCTCTTTATATACCTCCTATTTTGGAGATGAATATTATTATGGAAGCATAACAAACACATTGAATTCTTATTTTCAACTTGGTATCAGAGCAGGTTCAATCCTTTGAACTTGCACTGTATTCTTTTTCCTCTTGAAACCCGAAACCCGAAAGCCGAAAAACACCACAAACCATTGAAGTCATCATCACCACATTGAAATTGCCACACACCTTTGAAGTCATCATCACCACATTGAAATTGCCGCACACCTTTATTTAATTAAAAGCTGCTGCACACCTTTATTTAATTAAAAGTTGCTGCACACCTTTGTTTGATTGAATATTAGCCGACAAGACCTCCTGCTATTTGATTAAAGTGTTTGATTAAAGTCTTGATGCACCAATTGTTTGGTCACATGCAGGCCCCTTGCTTTCTGCTCAATGGGTCCTTCCTTAAGCTTCTCAACTCCTCCACCAAGTAAAACAAATCCATATGCAAATACAAAGTGTCCGCTCTGTGGAAATTTGGGTCATAGCAAGCAACAGTGTTATGAAGTAATTGGCTATCCTGATTGGTGGGATTTCACCAAGAAACCGCGAAAGAACGTTGGAAAAGCTACCGTGGCTACTGCAGAGGAAGAGCAACCATCTAATGCCTCCGCTAATGTAGCACAATCAGGTATGAGGGTTAAGGTATCTGTGAATAGTTCTTGGATAATTGATACAGGTGCATCTGACCATATGACTAATGATCCTAGCCTCTTGAAAAAGCTGAAACCCTCCTTTCAAAATATTGTTTCTACTGCTGATGGTACTCCAACTCCGGTTACCGGAGAAGGCTCTGTTGTCCAATCTGACACGTTAACCCTTGACTCTGTATTGGTTGTCCCTTCATTAGCATATTATCTCCTATCTGTTAGCCAGATTATCCTAGCACTAGCATGTATTGTGACTTTTTATCCCTCTTTCTGTGTGTTTCAGGACATTCTGACTCGGCGGATTCTTGGTTATGGTGTTAGAAGGGGGAAACTCTACTACTTGGATCTGACAGCAAGTGGAGAGCAACAGCTATTAGGACAAGTGAATCAGGTCAATGGAGTAGAGAATGCTAAGGAAACAGTGTGGATGTGTCATCGTTGTTTGGGTCATCTGTCTTTTAGTTATCTTAAGAGACTACAACCTCATTTATTTTCGGTTGTTAGAGATTCAGATTTTCGTTGTCATGTATGTGAACTGGCTAAAAGTCATCGAATTTCATATTCACCTAGTCTTAATAGAAGTCCCATTCCATTTATGAAAATTCATTCTGATGTTTGGGGTCCTGCCAATATCCCATCTTTCTCTGGAGCTCGATATTATGTGACTTTTATTGATGATTGTACTCGTATGACTTGGGTGTCTTTATTGAAGAACAAGAGCGACGTGTGTTCCATGTTCAAAGAGTTTCACAAGATGGTGTCTACACAGTACCAACAGACTATTCGAGTTTTCCAATTTGACAATGGCGGAGAATATGTTAATGGCCCTATGCAGGAGTTTATGCACTCTCATGGAATTCGACATCAGACGTCGAATTCGTATACTCCTCAGCAAAATGGATTGGCAGAAAGAAAGAATCGGCAGTTGCTTGAAGTTGTCAGTGCCTCCTTGTTTGGCATGCATGTACCTCGTGAATACTGGGGAGAAGTTGTGAAGTCCGCTGCCTACCTTATTAATCTTACTCCGTCTCGGGTGATTGAATTTCAAAACCCTCGGCAGCAGCTTCAAAAACTTCTTTCACTTCCATCGTTACCTAACCTAGAGCCCCATGTGTTTGGGTGCGTCGCCTATGTTCATATTCCTAAGCCTTAACGCAGCAAGCTTGATCCCCGTGCCCGCAAGTGTATATTTGTTGGTTATGCTGAATTCCAGAAAGGTTATCGGTGATATAATCCTCTTACTGGCACTATACATGTCTCTCTTGACGTTGCTTTTCGTGAGTCCGAGCCTTATTATTCAGGGGGAGTTTCGGCGTCTTCCCTTCAGGGGAGAGAGATTGTGAAGGAAATCCTCGAGATTTATTATTTGAAGAATTAGAAATCTTGGAATCGAGATTTGGGGTTGGAAACTCTTCACCAATAGAACATGAAAAAGAAGATGGGCTGATTGGAAACGGAAAAGAAACAGAAGCTGAAAACGAAACAGCAGTTGGGGTAGTAGGAAACAAAAACGAATCTGGAGAACATGACCTGGTTGGCGGAGGACCAGTGGGGTCCTCCAGCCGACATGACAATGACAAGCCGCAAGGATGCTGCCAGCCGTGGACTAGTAGATGGACCAGTGGGAGAAGAAACAAATGGAGAAGATGGCCTTGAAAGTGGTGAACCCGTGGGATTTGGAGAAGATGGACTTGTGGGATTTTGGCAAAGTAACTTTGAAAAGTCAAACAAGGAAGATGCAAAAGGCCATGACATCAGAATATCTTCTCAAAGTGGTCTTGAAAAATCAAACAGGGAAGGTCCACGCCAGCAAATCCAAAGTAACCTTGAAAAGTCAAACAAGGAAGGTCCTACGCGCCTGCAACATGGCACACATCATGAGAGTGACAATGACGCCTCAATGCGTCCTGGAGTATATGACAGATCACAAGCGGACGAGTTACAGATTGACCAGCCTAGCCGTGACATGCCCAATGAAAATAATATAATTCAGAGTTCTCATATGTCAGAGTTTTTACCCCTTTCTACATCGTCAACTGAAGAATCCGCTGCGAATGTTCCTCCTCAGGTACCTTTAATTTTGAATGAATCATATGGGGTAGAGAATATTGAGCCTAGGAAATCACAGAGGATTACCAAGGGTATTCCTAAGAAATAATATGAACCAGACATCAAAACCAAAGCTAAGTATCCTATAGCTAATTACATGTCTAACCATAGGTTGTCTGGGTCATATGCACTTGTTGTTGATCAATTATCCACTGTATCTATTCCTAGTATTGTACAGGATGCTTTGGTGGATCCTGAGTGGACTCAAGCAATGAATGAAGAATTAGAGGCTTTGTAGAAAAACTTGACTTGGGATGTTGTTACTATGCTTGCTGGAAAGAAGACTGTTGGATGTCATTGGGTATTTACAGTGAAACTTAAAGCTGATGGGAGCATTGACAGGTACAAAGCCAGATTAGTTGCCAAAGGATACACTCAGCGCTATGGAATTGATTATGAAGAGACGTTTGCCCCTGTAGCAAAGATCAATACTATTCGAATCTTGATTTCACTTGCAGCAACTAAAGATTGGCCTCTACATCAGTTTGATGTGAAGAATGCTTTTCTCAATGGAAACTTGGAGGAAGAAGTGTATATGGACCTGCCGCCAGGGGTCAAAAACATGCCTTGTGATACTAGCAAGGTTTGTAAGTTGAAGAAGTCTCTGTATGGTTTAAAGCAGTCTCCTAGAGCTTGGTTTGGAAGATTCTCCAAGTCTATGAGGATGTTCGGGTATAGACAAAGCAACTCGGATACCTTGTTCATCAAGCATAGTCAGGGTAAGATTACCGCTCTGATAGTATATGTTGATGATATGATTGTCACAGGGGATGATCTAAAAGAGATGGAGGCTCTACAAAAGTATCTTTCTAAGGAATTTGAGATGAAGGACCTTGGGCAATTGAAGTACTTTCTTGGAATTGAAGTTGCAAGGTCTAAGAAGGGGATTTCTTTGTCCCAACGTAAGTATGTACTTGACTTGTTAGCTGAGACTAGGATGCTTGACTGCAACCCTATTGAGACACCGATCGAGATGAATCACAACCTCGCCATCTATCCGGATCATGTTCTAACTGATAAAGGAAGGTACCAACATCTAGTAGGAAGACTTATTTATCTTTCTCATACTAGGCCTGATATTGCTTATGCTGTGAGTGTGGTTAGTCAATTTATGCATTGTCCCAGTGAAAAGCATATGGATGCAGTATATCGTATTTTGAGATATCTTAAAATGGCACCTGGAAGAGGTTTGTTGTTTGAAAAAAAAGATGAATTGGAAGTTGTGGGGTACACAGATGCAGACTGGGCGGGTGATAAGACGGACAGACGGTCCACATCTGGGTATTTTACATTTGTTGGAGGAAACCTTGTGACTTGGCGAAGCAAGAAACAAAAGGTTGTTGCTAGGTCAAGTGCTGAAGCTGAGTTTCGAGGTATGGCACATGGAGTTTGTGAGATGTTGTGGATTCGTAATGTGTTGAAAGATTTGGGTTTTAAGCTCAAGAAGCCTATGGACTTGCATTGTGATAGCACGTCTGCTATTGAAATCGCTCGTAATCCTGTTCAGCATGATCGGACTAAGCATGTGGAAGTAGATCAACATTTCATTAAGGAAAACCTGGACAGGAAGGTAATCCGTTTCCCTTTTGTGTATACAGAAGATCAATTAGCAGATGTTCTTACGAAAGGAGTGTCAAGGAAAGTGTTTGACAACTCGATTGAAAAGTTGGGCATGATTGACATCTATGCACCAACTTGAGGGGGAGTGTAGAATATTCTGTAAATATTTACTTTCCTTGTAGGTGTAGATTACGTTTTCTGTATAATTGTAGGAGATGTTTTCATATTAGGACTACTCTTGTATCTCTTTATATACTTCCTATTTTGGAGATGAATATTATTATGGAAGCATAACAAACACATCGAATTCTTATTTTCAACTATTTAGTGAAATAATCTGATGCCTAGCCTCTTCATAGTGCTTAATATCATGGTGAAAAAGTTAGCCTAGTGTTATATATATTTTTTTGATGCGTTAGCCTAGTGTTATAATTGAAAAGATTGATGCTGCAGCTAGCAGAACCTCGACTACATAGTTTAATTAGTACCTCTAGGCTCTAGCTCAACTGAAACTATGGATCTTCCAACCGTATTGGCACATTGGAATAAAATAATAATAATAATAATAAAATAAAGCAGCATTATACAGCTTATTTTAATTTTGTTTTGATAAAAATAGTATAGCTCATTTCGTGGAGGTAGTAGATAATCAATATTCATGGGCATATATATATATATATATATATATATATATATAGATCCTATCCAGAGTGAGGCCTCACTCTGAAATTAACGTGTGAGGTTGGAGTTTAGGGTCACTTTTTGGTCTCATATCCACATCTCGACCGTTCAATTTTTAGGTACTAATGTATAGATCATCTCTGCAAAGTTTCAGTCAAATTGATGATCTTTAAGGTATCTAACTCACTTAAACCAATGGATGAACTGAATTTGTCCACCCTGAACCGTACTAGCTTTAAGGCAGTTATCAATCCTTAAAGACCATCAATTTAGCTGAAATTTTGCAGAGATGATCTATACATTAGTACCTAAAAATTAAACGGTCGAGATGTGGATATAAGACCGAAAAGTGACCCTAAATTCCAACCTCACACGTTAATTTCAGAGTGAGGCCTCACTTTGGATATATATATATATATAGCCCTTCTTCGCTGTGGACGTCCGTTCCTAAGCTAAGGAACGGATTTCCAGTTTTGACCCACTTTTCGATCACATTTTCACAGCTTAACCGTTCAGTTTTTAGGTATATACGAGTAGATCACTTCTGCAAATTTTCAGCCAAATTGATGATCGTTAAGACATCCAAAACTGCAATTTACCATTATAAACACGAACGGTTCCGGTTTGACAGATTCTGTTCGTTCGTGTAAATTGCAGTTTTGGATGCCTTAACGATCATCAATTTGGCTGAAAATTTGTAGAGATGATCTATACATTAGGACCTAAAAACTGAACGGTTAAAATGTGAAAATATGATCGAAAAGTGGGTCAAATATAGAAATCCGTACCTTTTGCTTAGGTACGGATATCCGCACTTGAGCAAGGTTATATATATATATATATATATCTACCACAAATCATTACCGCGAACCCTTTACACACATTAACTACTGACAACTGGTGTCGGTTGTTAATTACCGTAAATTTACTTGTTTAATTAAGTGTTCAGTATATGATTTATCATAAATATGATTAGTCAAGTGGGATCCAACCATATATTAAGATTGATCTATTACTGTCAATCCACCACAATTACGTACCGACAATTTTCCATACGCACGTACAATATATAATTAACGGTTCTATCGTAGTTTGATCTCTGAAATCTCTTGTGCATTCACACACATCAATGTTTAACACTCTTCTATATGCACGTTGTGACCATGATAATGATAATCACGGGATCATTATTAATTTCACGTCCTCCAAGATCATTCTTCAATCTTGAGTAGTACAGTTGAGTAGCCAGCTCAAGTACCACACGGTCTTGTTTAGAATCACGATATATCGGCACCACCCAATTACAACCGCCATGCGTAGGTGCATTTACCGTCCCTTCGACAGAGAATTTGTTGGACATCTTTCTGTCAATCCCAGTAGTGAGGCGTGCAAGTGAGATCAAACATAATATTTGATTCCCAGATCGAAAGCGTATATTATCTTCGGCAAGAATCTAACACCCAAATCACTTCATGCTGCGGAATTTTAGCCAAACCAGAAAATAGGAAGCTCTAAAAGAATGCGAAAAGGTTATTGAAAACTCAACTTGACCAACAACATGCAGCAGAATATCATATCAAGCTTTGTAACCCACGTTGAGTATCTACTGTAAGCTAGACATGGGCATATGAAGCATGCATATGCTTTTATATTCAAAATCAGGGTGCTCTATCGTGGTCTAAGTATGCATGCATGCATTTAAAATGATGCAAAGCTAAGCTAACAGACCTCTGCATATATAACATGCAGACTATATTATATGGCATTATCTGGATGCGCTCTGCATGTGTACGTAGTTCTTTGTCTTTGCAAGCTTGGAACCAAAATGTGTTAGCTGCTTTATATGTATGTTTATGATGATGATATTTACATGAAAACGATCGATGTTGTCATTAATTTTCCTTTTATATCGAAAACTCTACTCGGACACACCTGTATGATGTGGAGTAAGGATTATGCCTAGCTATGTCATGAAAATATTGCACCCGGTTTAACTCTCTCTTTTTTAATTAATTTGACGAAGGAAATGAACTTGATCGAAGAGTTGAGCTCCTATCATAAGTAATTATTATCGCTTTCTTTCTATTAAATCTGCTACTTGGATCCAATCTAATTCTGCTGCCCTCCATGCTAGACAAAAAATTCTGAATGAAGTTTGGAAGCTCAATATACCCCCTAAAGCCAAGATCTTTGCTTGGCTTTTAACAAGGGGCAGACTGAAAACAAGATCAAGAATGGCTAGATTTTCTTCTATCTCTAATTCCAACTGCCCTCTTTGTAGCCAAGGGGATGAGGATATTAATCACCTCTTCTTCTCCTGCCTCTTTGCTACTAGAGTTTGGCAAGCTGCTGGTATTAATCTCCAGTCTTTTTCTTCTTTTGATAGCTGGTTTCTTTCCTGGTTTAGTAAAGGATACCATAAGCATATTACTGAAAACCTCATTATGATTTGTTGGAAGATTTGGGAAGCAAGAAATAATTATATTTTTAGGCAGAAAACAACTTTGGTTGTCCATTCTACAGCAACAATCGAAGAGGACAACAGGTCCAATAATCCAGCTACCACTAAGCCTCCTCCAACTCATTATGGTACCATTCATTGGAATGCTCCCCAACCAAGCTTTATAAAGCTCAACTTTGACGGCTCAGTCCTCAACAACAAGCAGGCTGCTATTGGTTTCGTCTTAAGGGACCATGATGCTTCCCCAATTTTTGTTGGTTCCAGATCGGCACCACCCAATTACAACCGCCATGCGTGGGTGCATTTACCGTCCCTTCGACAGAGAATTTGTTGGACATCTTTCTGTCAATCCCAGTAGTGAGGCGTACAAGTGAGATCAAACATAATATTTGATTCCCAGAAAGCGTATATTATCTTCGGCAAGATTCTAACACCCAAATCACTTCATGCTGCGGAATTTTAGCCAAAACCAGAAAATAGGAAGCACTAAAAGAATGCGAAAAGGTTGGTTTAGATTTGAAAACTCAACTTGACCAACAACATGCAGCAGAATATCATATCAAGCTTTGTAACCCACGTTGAGTATATACTGTAAGCTAGACATGGGCATATGAAGCATGCATATGCTTTTATATTCAAAATCAGGGTGCTCTATCGTGGTCTAAGTATGCATGCATTGAAAATGATGCAAAGCTAAGCTAGCAGACCTCAGCATATATAACATGCATGCAGACTATATTATATGGCATTATCTGGATGCGCTCTGCATGTGTACGTAGTTCTTTGTCTTTGCAAGCTAGGAACCAAAATGTGTTAGCTGCTTTATATGTATGTTTATGATGATGATATTTACATGAAAACGATCGATGTTGTCATTAATTTTCCTTTTATATCGAAAACTGTACTCGGACACACCTGTATGATGTGAAGTAAGGATTATGCCTAGCTATGTCATGAAAATATTGCACCCGGTTTAACTCTCTCTTTTTTAATTAATTTGACGAAGGAAATGAACTTGATCGAAGAGTTGAGCTCCTATTATAAGTAATTATTATCGCTTTCTTTCTATTAAATCTGCTACTTGGATCCAATCTAATTCTGCTGCCCTCCATACTAGACAAAAAATTCTGAATGAAGTTTGGAAGCTCAATATACCCCCTAAAGCCAAGATCTTTGCTTGGCTTTTAACAAGGGGCAGACTGAAAACAAGATCAAGAATGGCTAGATTTTCTTCTATCTCTAATTCCAACTGCCCTCTTTGTAGCCAAGGGGATGAGGATATTAATCACCTCTTCTTCTCCTGCCTCTTTGCTACTAGAGTTTGGCAAGCTGCTGGTATTAATCTCCAGTCTTTTTCTTCTTTTGATAGCTGGTTTCTTTCCTGGTTTAGTAAAGGATACCATAAGCATATTACTGAAAACCTCATTATGATTTGTTGGAAGATTTGGGAAGCAAGAAATAATTATATTTTTAGGCAGAAAACAACTTTGGTTGTCCATTCTACAGCAACAATCGAAGAGGACAACAGGTCCAATAATCCAGCTACCACTAAGCCTCCTCCAACTCATTATGGTACCATTCATTGGAATGCTCCCCAACCAAGCTTTATAAAGCTCAACTTTGACGGCTCAGTCCTCAACAACAAGCAGGCTGCTATTGGTTTCGTCTTAAGGGACCATGATGCTTCCCCAATTTTTGTTGGTTCCAGATCTATTGGCTGCTCCTCTGTTCCAGTTGAGGAAGGTAGTGCAGTCAGAGATGGCCTTTATCATGCTCTCATCCTAAATTTCAAAGAAAATTGAAGTTGAAGGTGATTCAAAGCTAACTATTGAAGCCATCAACAAAAAGTGTACCATTCCTTGGCGTCTTCGAACTCTTACTCTTATCAAAGACATCACTTTCCTAGCAAGCCAATTTGAAGAAATTTATTTCAAGTATGTTCCTCTAGAAGCCAACTTCGTTGCCGATGTGATTGCCGGTCTAGGTCACTCCTCCAGTACTCTGGTGACCTGGTCCAACAAGCTTCCTCTTTTCGCTTTATCTACTTTTAATTTTGACAAGTTTAGGTCGGATTGTGTTAGGGGCTTTCATTTGTAATCTTACTTTTTCACCTCAAAAAAAAAAAAAAAAAAATATTATCGCTTTCAAAAGAAATTCATAACGAAAAAGGATGAAGGAGCTTGCAAGTTTACTTGTTTAATTTATTTGCCTTATATCCTTGCTTTGGCCTTTAGGAGACAATTCATAGAACTTCTTCCTTTAGCTAGCCTCTTAATATTTCCTTTAGGACCGGATCATCGAATTATTTTAACAAACATTTGGTCCACACAGTGACTTAAATAAATTAAATTTAAAAAAAAATCGGATATATGGATCATTGCTAGCAGCTTTTAAAAATTATAAAAAAAATTGAGAGTGAAAGACGATTGCCTTCATGAACACTCTTTTATCAACCGGCTGTACAAGTTTCTCAAATCCATAATAAGATGACATCCTCAAACAGCTTAGCTTTCACTATCCCGTGTAGCCACCACGTCAACAAGAACCTTTGAAACATGCACCTACACAAAAACGTACAACTATTCTCTTAGTGAGGCATATATCATCATTGAGACTCTTCACCTGCTCTACATTTCAAGATCCAGAGTTTGAATTCCCATCTCTTGATTGATTGAGTTCGATCCCATCATCATTTGATTAGAATAAAAAGGTCTAAATGCCCACTAATTTTCCACTTACATCGAGATTGAGAAGCTTTCAAGCTAGGCCAGTCAATGAATTACTAGGCATATTGCTTCTGAGAGGGAGAGCTCATATGGAGTTTTGTTTGCTAGTTCATATCTTGTTAGGTTGGTCATGGTCATCTAGCAAGTGAGCCAATAGAACCCTAGTTATTCAAATTATTATGGATATTGTTCGATGGAGTGGAATAACTTCTTTGTTATCCACTGCGTATAATTCCCAAATTATTAGTCCTAACTCTAAAGTTATACCATTTAATTCATAATATTCCATATTCGACCATGTGACTGGACTTTTTCCAGAAAACGACGACCCATGAAACAGAACGAAGTCATTTTACTTGTCTTTCTTATTTTGGGACCTCAGGTATCTACTCTTAAGAAAGTGACCTCTAATAATGATGCCCCTTAATAAAGGTATATGACTATATGGTTGTAATTTACAAGCAGCCATGATCTGACTCATCTCAACCGGGGTTAGTTTCTTGTAGAATTGAATTACTTTATGTCCATAGAGTTTACAATTTACAAGCAGCCATGATATTACTTTCTGTTTGCTCCTTTTTTATTTATTTTTTATTTTTTATTTTTTTATAACATAACCAAATGAACTCTATGCATCATATATTCTTAAAAAAGACTTAGAATCTAGAGTAATTTTACCAACAAATGCAAATGTCCATGTGTAATTACTCGATGATAGGAATACTTATTACACTTAAATAGCCGCTCAAACGCTGGCATGGAAGGGGCCAATGAGGTTTTGCTCAATTGGTAAGGGCGGACTAGTGCTGGAACCCCCACCCGAGTTCGATCCCCGCTGCCAACAGGCCTCGTTGGTTCGTGATCTGTAATTCCCTTACGGAAATCTATACCTGTGGGCTGTGTGACAGGTACGTGTCACACGTAAGTCCTTTAGGGTTGAGGTTGTAGGCTTGCCCTGACGATGGTGGTGTAGCATAACCAAGCTCTCACCTAAACTTTTTGTAACAAAAAAAAAAAGGCTGGCCTGGAAGGGTGTGAATTGAGGCCCGCGCCTTAGGTCACCACTCTCCAGTAGGCCTTGGAGGATCTGATTTTATATCTACTTGTTTTATTGTATATATAATATCTTTGCGCAATTAGAATAGTACAGCGACAATGGCGTTTCTTTGCTTCTTCCCCACCCGACACTGTAGTTCAGTTCTCTATATAGACTCTCAAGGTCTGCCCTAAGTATAGTACTATAGTAGCATTATGTAGTGCAATAAAATAAAAAAAATTTGAGAAAAGAAGAAGTTTCATTAATCTAAATTATTACAACGAGGAGAGGCTCCTTAAAATCCAAACTACTCTAACTAGAGAAGAATACATACTCATACCCCTAATGTAGAACCAGCGGTTACAGATGCCATGAGTCAATAGGACAAAAACTCTAACCACGAGAATGATTCTTTCTTCTGGGCTATAGACGATCAGCATATCTCAAGAGTTCTGATATATTCTTATAGCCAGCCTCAAGAATAACCTAACCCCCTTCCGCATCATATACCAAAACCGTCAGTACATGTATTGGGGCAATTTCTCATTACATTGACAACAAGAAAACATCGAAATTAAAACAAATAGTCCATGGAGACACCATAACAATGACACAACCACTACCCCAAAGCACCTAAACCCTTGCATAATGAAGAAGGGACTTATCAGAACTAACCAAAAACTTTAAAATAAAAAAAAATTAAACAAACAGGAAAAAAATAAATAATAAACCACGAGCCACTTTCCTCTCCCAAACCGTCAAAGCAAGCATCTTGGAAACAACCGCAACACAGTTTAAGTTTTTGGTACTGGTAAGCTCGACCCAAAAGAAATAACTGCAGTAAGCAATGACCCATCGCAACAAGCCTCTCAGGAACAACCATAGCTAATAAATGACCCATAACAGCAAGCATCTCAAAACCAACCACAGCTAAATAACAACCCACCGCAGCAAGCTTCCTAGAAATAACCGCATCCAAGAAACGGCCCACGACAAGGAACCTCGCAGAAGCAACTTCAACCAAACAAATACTCATTGCATTAGCCTCCCTTGTTAGACCACCCAAACTTCGAAAAGCCACCATTGACCCAATACCCCAACACACCCTCGATCGACCTAAAGCCAACAAACTATAGATCTCACATCCATGAAACCAACAACCATCTTACCACCCATCTTCAGCATCGACGTAACCTTCGTCCAGCCCTGATGTCAATGACCTACTACCCATAACCACTTAAAGAATCTAACGACCAGATCCATATTCGTAGCCCAAACAATCGAAATAGTTATCGGCTATCACTGCTCCAACCGTCGCGCAATAGCTAACCTTAAGCCTGGTGACTGATCGATCAGATCCAAATTTGCTAAAGAGTTGTTTTGTTCAAATCTTTGAATTTGCTACCCATAAGCAACTGCAACAGCTTCCCTATAATTTTTGTATTATAGGGAAGCAAAAGTCAAAGCTTTAACATCTTTTTCTTCTCCAACTCCAACAGATTCTCTATTTTACAGCAATTTCTAAAATCTCCATAATCCTTCCTTAAAATTTTAGATATTGTTGTAAATTTAGGGAATTTGGTTTTCTCTTTCCTCACTATCCCTAAAATGGGGATAGTTATAAGGAATCAGGAGCAAAAGATGCTCATTTTTCCCTAAAATAGAGTAACATCAAAATATAGGGAAGCTGTTGGAGTTGCTTAAGTAGTTATATATCTCAAGGGCTCAACAAAAAATTATTACTATTAATATATTGTACAAAATTAATCAATCATGTGCTTATATGGGTATGAAACTAAAAGGTGGTTCTATTCATACCTTCACATTTGCTATTTACACTTCTCTAGATTTTTGAAAAAAATTTAATCTTAATTATACCCTTATCTAAACTGGAAAAAAAAAAAAGACAATTCAACATTGTCGGGACGTCATTAATTGCTTTTTGGTTGCTGACAGCTTTCATTCTTCATTCTTTCTTAATATGTATATATCGTGTTGCTAATGAAATATTGCCATGTTAATAAAATGATTAAATTAAGTTTACCCCCCTGAGGTTTTGGGGTAATTTCATGTTAGTCCCTGTCCTCTCAATTTAATCAGTTTACCCCCGAAACTTTTCAATTCTCCTCAACCGTGTCCAATTTCTCACATTCTGTCTAAATCGAACGTTAACTACGACCATAGGGCCCACTTTAAGGGCTAAAATCGTCATTTCAAAAAAAAAATAAAAAAATAAAAAAATTTCATCTTTTGAAATTATTCATTTTGATTTTCCTTTCGGCTTCTAATTGAGGTTGCTAATCACAATCTATGGTTAATACTTTGGGTTTTTTAAAGTTGGTTATGATTGAGTGCACCTGGAATTGATGAGAGATTTTGATCAAAGCGTACAACCATGATCAACATCTTGCTTCAATCACACAAATGATGCTAAAATTTTGGTGAGAGAGGGAGGAAGGGAGGGGGGGGGGGGAGAGAGAGAGAGAGAGAGAGAGAGAGAGAGACGTAGCACCTTTACAGAGGCTAGAGGGTTGCAAGTATAAGTTGGAGAAGCAGAAGAAAAGAATATGGGCAAAGTTGGAACTTTGTTATGCAATAATATCAAGAAAATCTAAATAACAAATTTGGAGGTCTGAGTAAACCACCCAAAACTAAATCAAGTAAATAATTGAATAAACGAGGCGACCTTGTCCCAGTATGCACACTCTGTGTGTCTTGTCTAGCCTAGCGAGGCGGTGAGCTGTTTGTTTGATTAAATGGACGCAACCTCCTAGTGGCAGGATGAAATTGAGTGCCGCCTGATTTATTTTGGTGTGGCAACATAGTGGGAAAGCTGTGCTATTTGTAATGATGCTTATTCATTATAGAGTTACCTATCTCTTATGTCACCGCTATGTCAAAACAAATGAAGTAGCCATTCGTGCACTCTTTGCTAAATGATGCTTGTTAGAATACATAGATTTTGCGAAGAATCCTGGTATAATTTCATGATGTTCTCTTTATGCTTATTGTTATGTAGGGTTTAGGCTCTACGTCCCCCCCCCCCCAATATATTCTGCAATTTCATTAATCAAGGCTAGAAGACAGCTGCGCTAGTCCCATTTCAAAAAAAAAACAAAAAACAAAATTGAATCAACGAATCTATCTTGCATTTTCTGCATAAGAGTAGCATTGACTATGTGAAAAAAAAAGTGTATTTACTTTTGGAAAAAAATATTATTGTAAAAATGCACTTATTATTAATTAATTTGTTCTAGTTTTTACACCCCCCCCCCCTTCATTTTTTGACTTGATTGGGAATTTCTTTCCTTGCTTGCTTCCCATTGGTCAGTTTCTGAGCTAGACAGTGTCCTTCGAGGAGGACCTTAGCAATTTGACAATCCTATGGTTCTCCTTACTCATTTTGGTGTCTCGTAGGTCTAACCTTCATTTCTATACAAACTCTCAAAGTTTTGGTGTAGTTGAAAAACGTACCGTTAATTGTCCAAAAAAAAAAAAAAACCTACCATTGACTTCGTGTGATACCTATAGCAATCATGGTGATCATTATCAAACCTGATACTGGTTCAAGCGTCTTTCGTGCATTTGGGTTGTGGCATGACTTTAGCTTGAGTTTTGGTACATAGACATTTCTAGTTGTTTTTAAGAGAGAAGCACGTTAGCTATATCTTTAATTGTGTACTCAAGTCTCGGAAAATTAATTTTCATGTATAGAAGATCTTTAGGGAAGGGAACGGAGTAGCAGATTATAAGCTGGCTAACTACAGTGCTTTGAATGAAGGATCGGTATGGTGGATTGTCCTCCCGTTCTTTATTAGTTCACAATTTGGTCATGACTTTTCCTCGAGTTTTTATCATAGGTGTGTTTGGCTCCAATTTTGCTGCAGCTGGTCAACAGTCTCTTTTCTTGCGCGGGCGTGCCAGCACCGTTCGGGTGCGGTCGTCGGGGGTGTCACTTGACCTGACTTCTATCAAGCGATTGTAGACGAGGAGAGCACCAACCTCGTCGTGGGATTCTTTGTGCCTCGTGGTGAGGACTTTGCTGAAATTTCTTCTTGTTCACAAGTCGATACTCAATATTGCAGATTGAGCAGAGCGAAATCACCGGGAAGTATTGAGATCTTGCTAAAGCGTGACTTTAGCTTGGCTGGGTTGCTTAGGGCGTTACCCTTGCTTGGCTAGTTCTGTAACCGTTGTGGTCGCGGCACTACCGTCGGCTCCTGAGGAGACTAGGACCGAAGCACGTTGACAGAGGGTTTGGAGGTTGCTCTAGAGAGAACTTAGATCATCTTAGAGATGTTTTGATGAATTGTGTTGTGAATGTCTTGGTGTCTTAGAATGAGAGGAGAAGGTGTTTATATAGGGAAGAAAAAGAAGAGTGAAATGATGAGTGGAAGAAAAATAATGAAAGTGGAGTATGTAAGTGATTTGTAAAATATGGAAAAGATAGAGAAATGATGAAATGAAAGCAAGGAATGAAGGTGAAAAAACATGGAAGTGATGATGATCTATTAAAGAGATTGTAGTAGAAAAATATATCCAAGGAAAAAAAGAAAAGCATCTAGCTTTCTTCATGTGGGTAGGAAACATGAACATGTGAATATTGAGCTGGTTTTAGGTCAGTTTCTGCCCCTTTATTCCTTCAATTATTTCTCCAACAAGCCTTCAGAATTAGCCTTCTACTTCTTCATAAAAAATGTTCCACTATGAGTGTAGATCATCCTGACAAATTTTCAGAGCTTTATTCCATGCGGTTGGGCTGGAAATGCTGCTGGACCTCTTACAGGTCCAGTTTTCCAGTTTTGCTTCTGTAGAAAATTGGACTGATTGTTTGAAGGTCTTCCACTCAAATCTAGCTCTGGCACTCTTCATAAGAAATGATCCTTGGGCTTTCTAGAATTAATCTGGAAAGTTTTAGCTCATTTAGATTTCATTTGGTTAGTCTGCCGCCCCTCTTTCCTTGTTTAGCTCGGTTTCTCCTAGCCGAAGTAGGAAAATGTGCTAAAGTTGACTTTTCATGTTTCCATGCTTCCATAGTAGGCTTTATTTAGCCTCTAAATATATATTTCGAACTTGTCGACAATATATAGCTTGAGCCACTGACATTGGCTCAATTTCTCCAAGACGTGCCTTGTCAGGCCAAAATGCTCATTTTGGGTCCAAACAAGGTGGGGTCTGAATTTTCTCGGATCGGACAGAATAGTACCTGAATTTTCAAAGTGATCAAATAGGCACCTGGACTTCCAAGATCACATCATTAATGTGCTTCCATCTATATTCCGTTATTCGTTCGTTAAGTGCAGGAGTAAATCAGACATTTCACTCAAATTAGCCATTAGAATGACTGTTATAACCTCATATGACATGGACTGACACATTTCCTTTCTTTTTATCTTACCTTCCCTCTAAACTCTTCCCCCCAACACTATTCATGTGAAACTTTCCATCAAATTTTACCTCCAATTGTTGTCTCCCGATAAATAATAACAATATCCAACATTCCAACATCATGTTTTCTTGAATAATTTTTATATTCTTCAAAAATTAGCCCAAAATTGCAATTAATTTTTCCAAAGTAAAATTAAGAAACAAAAAAAAAAGTGATTTATCATGAAGCATAACGATAAAAATTAATTGCAATTCTAATTTTAGTAGTCAATTTGAGTGGAATGTCTGATTTGCCCCAGCACTTAATGGAGGAATAATGGAATATAGACAGAAGCACCTTAGTGATGTGGTTTCAGAAGTCTAGATACCTATTTGATCACTTTGAAAGTCCAGGTACCATTCTGTCCTGTTCGAGAAAGTTCAGACCCACCTATGATAAAAACCCTTTTCCTCATGTACTAGTAAGGGTGGGCGTCCGGACCCGAAAACCCGACCCGAACCGAGCCAAAAAGCCCGATTCGGTTCGGTTTTGACTTTGAAAATATCGGTTCGGTCTAGGGCCCGACCCGAATATATTTTCTTGGTTCGGTCTCGGGTCTCAAATATGCAGAGACCGAAAGCCCGAACCGACCCGTATTTAGTTTCAGTTGCCAGTGTCTGTCTCGGCCTTTCGAAACCATCTCAGCTTCTCTCACTCTCCTCCCAAGCCAGCTTCTCCTCCTCCTCCTCCTAAACCTCCATAGACCGGACCTGACCTCCTCCTAATCCTCCTTCTCCCGCTCAAAGAAGCTAGCTCGGATCGTCGACTGGACCCTCATCTTCAACAACCCGTCGACGGCAAATCACCACCTCGTTCCAAATCGGCCTAAGGCAGCTCCCTAGCTCGCCGCCACGACAAGCAATATTGAAGCTGAAAAGGAGAGGGCTCGCCGTTTTGCCCACATCGAAATCCCATATGCAAGAAGAAGAAGAAGAAGAAGAGGAGAGGAGGGGTCAGATTTTGCGTTTCAAAGAGACGTGGTAGTTTATAATCTTATATCTGGGATTAAAGAAAAGAAAAGCTGCTGCTGGTACAGCTCTCCACGTTGCTCAGTTGCTGCCTCACTTCCCAAGCATTAAAGAAAAGAAAAGTTGATGCACCTACCAAGACAAGAAAAGAAAGGACGGGGTGGAACGTGGAAGGGAGGAGAAGAAAATAAAAGTAAAGAAAAGTTGTGACTTGTCTCCACTCTTCCCAAAAAAAAAGAAAAGTAGTTGTCTGACTTGTCTCCACCACCAAGAAAAGTTGCCTAGGATTAAATAAATATATACTTTGCAGTTAGATTGTTAAGAGCCTCTCGTGCTTCAGTGGTTGGGAGTAAGGTTTTTGTGTAAGAGGTCGGGGGTTCAAACCTCGCTTCTTACCGAATTTTATGTATATTTTGTCAAAGTTGGGAAACTGGATTTTGGGCCCGAAAAGCCCGAAGACCGAACCGACCCGTTTGGGATCGGTTTATGTCGGTTTCCAATTTTGAAAAAGCCCGAACCGAACCGGCCCGAACCGATTGTTTCGGGTTCGGTCTCGGTTTTACCAAATTTCGGGCCCGGCCCGACCCGAGCCCAAGTCTATGTACTAGCTATCATTTTTCTTAGTGTTACTTTGTTTGGGCTCTTGCTTTGAGTTCCACTTTGTAATATTGGCTGATCTTCTTGTTTTCCTTACTACTTTGTTTCTATCGGAAGCAGTCTTGGCCTAGTCCCCCGCTTTCTTTTGCTTTTGTTTTCTTTTTCTAGGGCTTGGTTTGGTTGGTCCGCCAACTCTTTTGTAACCTTTTTATTTTTATCAATAAAATTTCGGGGTAGGACGTGGAGTTAGTCATATTCTCGCTTCCTCAAAAAAAAAAAAAGTATATTAGGTATATTGTAGTGCAATGGATGATCATTTTTTCACGTCTAGCAGAAACATTATGTTCGTGTTCGTCTACTAACTTAGCAGCAATGTAATGACTAAATAATTCTAGTATTTGGTAATTAAATGATTTAGATATATCTTCACGATGCTTCCAATTAGAGAGAAAAGTATTCCTAATATTCATGTCTATTCAGAAGTAAAACAATTTCTCCAAGCAAAGCATATATATAGCATATATGGACTAATAAAGGTCATTGTAGGAACTAGGAAGTTTTGAGTGAGCACCAAAACTCAAAAAGGGTAAAGACACCCGGAGGTCCATTTTCAACTCGGATAAAGAAATCAGAAAGAAAACTAATCTGGAAAAGAATACTCGGTCAACCAATTTCTGCTCTAACTGTTACGTTACAAAGTTACCAAAATCCCCATTTTTCAACAAAGTTATCAAAACCAGCTCATGAACCCATCTCGCCACGTGTCCGACCCTGATCAGTTGGGGTAGAGTGCCACGCAGGTCCCCCCTGACCCAAAACTGCTGGTCCTCCGCGACCTTCGGGTTGACCCCTCCGACGGCTAAGTAAGGACAGACCCAACTATATATAAGACTTCAGAGTTTCTGACACCCCATACCCTCCATTTTCTTAGCTAAGACTATAACCTCCGTCTTCCCCTCTCTCTCTCCTCTTCTCTGTAATTCTTCCAATGTCGTTATGCTGTTTGTCAATTTGTTTCTATCGGTTTTGAAACTTTGAAACCTAATTCAACCCTTTCTTATGTTGGTGCATTGGCCTCTCCACTCACACGTAATTTCATCGACTACTCCCCACCGCAATAACCAGAGGGTGTGGAGGAGCAATACGCACGTCGATTAATCAATCTTTCATCTTTCCCTCACAGATTAATCAATCGAGCTTGAACTCTTCCTCGTCGTCTCTCTCCTGCCCTTTTTGTAGAAATTAACAATTCCAAGATGTTGCAGCAGGTGATTCAGCAGCAGCAAGAACAGGTTAGGTTCAATTCCCCTTATCGTTCAATCTGCCCTATTTGTTTAATTTGTTCATGCATGCATGCATGCATGCATGCATTCACATGCTTGCAGTTTCTCATGAAACGTTACAAATTTAGTGTGTTTCTGCAATTGGGTTGTGGAAAATTCCATCAATTTGTTGAATGGAACACTCGAAACTATCTCTTGCTATTGTTTGAATTGATTCAATTTTTCAGAACATGTTCGTTGTTCATGCTTTGTTGGGGTCTAATTTCTTGGTCCAATTACCTGAGTCAAAGGGGGAAGGAATTTCCATATCCTTTCTCTTTCTTCTCTTTATCATCATTTGCTCAATATCCTTTCCGCATCTCTAACTTTCCGGCTGCGTGTGCATTTATTATTGAAAGTCTTACTTGATAATGACATCTCCATAATATTCATAACAATCTTTTTATTGCTTGCTTCTTGTACAATTTAGAATGTTCGAACTAGTTCGAAGCCATCGATTAGGATTGAAAACTGACCATGCACGAGTTAAGTTGGATTGGAGTTGCTCCAACTCCCAAGCAATTTGTGGGTGGTGAATGCATCCTACTCTTAATAGAATGAACAAGCAACTACTCCCATTCCATTCACTGAACCAGTTATAGGCTATTTCATTCACGCACTCCTGAAAGATATTTCAAGAGTTTCTTTCCAGGAATACACATAAAATTGTCACTGTCTAGAGAGCTATCATCTTGGCCTGAGTTTCCTTACTAATTACTTCCTCTTTTCTTTTGATTAGAAGGGAATATTTTGCTTTTTATGCTTCTCCGAAATGCTTTTGCTAATCTTGATTCTTTTTTTCACCTATATGGTAAAGGAACCTAGTAGTGACAAGCCTTTCACATGGATCACATAATTGGTTCTTGCAAGTGCCTTTTAAATTCCCACTGTTTGTTCCAACTGAGCTGTTTCCATAAATTGAACAATATTAACATACCATGGAGCTTCCTTCTTAGTTTACGCCATTGATTTCTAGCTGCGATTTTAGTAACTTTCTTCCTACATGTCACATGGAGCACAAATGCACCTCTTTTTCCACTTTCAACCAAAAAAATCCACCATCAGATCAGTCTGCTTTTCGAAAACTTATGTGTTTATGAATCACACACATACATGGAATTGAAGATTGGTCTATGACAACCGCATACAATACTTTGATCGAAAACCTTACCATCATATTTTTACATTTAAATTCTTACTGTCTATGATTTATTTGGTGCTTATAAATAAGAGTAACTAAAAAATTATTGGATCCAAACTATGAAGAATGATGCTTCTACTTGGCTTAAGAAAAAGGTCAATTTTTGCAATCTTATTGTTAATACTAAGCTTGGCATGTGTGCTTGTTACTTGCTTGTAGAGTTAACATGGCTTTCTGATGTTTTCAGGATGAAATTTCAAGCCAGATTAGTGCTCAAATTTTCGATTTCTGTGATCCTGAACTATTCCAAGAGACCCTGCAGAATTCTGAGGTCACTTCTTCTTCAAATTGCTGCTATGATGAAAACTCCTCTTATGCAACAAATCTTTCGCTGCCCCAGGATTTAGAAACTAAATTCAGTACCTACCAGGATAACAATGGCAACACTGACACAACCATTGCTCCAACCCCCACAACAACTAGTACCACCACCACCACCACCACTAGCAGCACAAACACCACCACCGCCAGCACCAACACCACCAATATCAACGCCACTACTGCCACCACCAACAACAACAATAGTGGCAATCTTTCCATAATCTTTGATTCCCAAGAAGAAATCGACAATGACATCTCAGCCTCCATCGATTTTTCCCCATCCCCTCCCTTTTCCGTACCTCCATTTCTCATGACCCAACAAGACCAATTTGATTTCACTTCAGTGCCAACTCAAATCTCACTAGCAGATTCTGTTGTTGAGGGATTTTCACAGTATCCTGCTGACCCTGTACCGCCTCTCATGTCGGCTCCTTTGTCATCAGTTTTCGAAGAGGATTGCTTGTCCTCAGTGCCTTCGTATGTGCCTTTGAACCCCTCTTCTCCTTCTTGTTCTTTTCTTGGTCCCACCATGGGAGCATACATGCCTGCTGGGACTATGAATGCTGCAGCATTATCTGCTGACAGCACTGGAATTTTCACCAGCAGTATTCTCATGGCTTCTGAACTGCAACCACAAGATTTGGAATACCAAGGAGATAATGGCGGAATTTTCTGTCCAGAATCATTTCCGAGGGGTTTTAACCCTGAAGACCTTCAGGTACTAATAATACTTATTAGCAACTCCTAGTACTCGGTACATGCTTAGAGATTTTTATCGAATACGCTTGCTCACAAGATAGATACCCCAAGCAGTTTAGTTTAACTTTATGTGGATTGATAAAAAGGCGCTTTCAAGTTTAAATGGAGAAGGCAGTTTGATATGCCATATATATAGAAGTCATGAAGAGGTAAATGGAGTCCTTCACCCTACACGAATTGATTTTCTTGAGTTTTCAAGTAGTTTGGTGAAGGGATCTTGGAAACTTGAAGTAGCACCATTTCAACAGTGACCCACTTACTAAAATGTTGGTACTGCATTTTATTCATGTCTCTCACATGAACTAAGCCAATTAATTGCAAAAGAGTAGGGATTTCAGAATTAAGTGGCTCCAGCAAGGTCTTATGGTCGTCCTCTATGAATGATCTTAGGGAAGCCCTTCGCTGTTGAAGTACCATATTTCTTATCTGTCCTTTTTGAACAGTTATCACCTGCAGGAAGACCGGAAAAGTGGCATCACATTCAACTTAGCCACATAATATCAACACACTTAGCATCAAAACAAAGCTATAAGTAACATTTTCTTTTTGTTCTGCACAACAGGGGACTAATGCTATTTTCTGTGCAACCTTTTTTCCGGTTGTGATTTTCACCTTTTTTTCTTTTTAAAGATGCTTGGTGCTGAGAGCCAACAACTGGTGAGTGGGGCTGGGAACTCTACTTCTTTACCAACTGAGATTCCCATGGCAGAAGACCCAAATTTTAAAGTAGGGAAGCTATCTGTTGAGGAAAGGAAAGAGAAGATACATAGGTACATGAAGAAAAGGAATGAAAGGAATTTCACAAAGAAAATCAAGGTTCTCTCTTTCTCCCAAGTATTTAAAGTACATGTCTGCAATGCATATGCCTCTATTCGTATGTGCGTGTGTGTGTGTGTGTGTGTGTGTGTACGTATTTCATACTATGAATTAGGATTTAAACTCTTACTTACGGTGCAAGCAACTTTGCAGTATGCCTGCCGCAAAACTCTTGCGGACAGCAGACCTCGAGTTAGAGGAAGATTTGCGAAGAATGATGATTTTGGAGAGAATCACAGACCTTCTGGTAGCAACCATGAAGACGATGAAGACGATGAAGTAAATTCTTAGCCTGAAACATGAGAATACTCATTAGTACTTGTCTTGTCATCATGGAAAGTTCATTTCCTTTTATTCTGTCATCTCAGATTGGTATATATTCTTACAGGTAGTTGTGAAAGAGGAAGAGGATATGGTTGATTCCTCGGACATTTTCGCTCATATCAGTGGAGTGAACTCTTTCAAATGCAGCTATCCCATCCAATCCTGGATTTGAGTAGTAGGGTATATATTGGCACTAGACTAATCTACCAATTTTGCAGGACCCTGTTTCCACCAGGATTTAATGTATCCTGGTTTAATAATAAAAAACCAAAAATGAATAATTGGGTCGTTATATTATTCATATAAATAAGTGAGTCAGGACTGTATAGAAAGTGGGTAATAATGTAAGTTTCTTCCGATACTATTTCTTGTGCAAACTTCAGACCCATAAGGTGTACAATTGTATGGTGTATCGATCACTTACATGAATACTAGTGGAAATATTATGTAGCTTCTTCTTAAACTTGAGAAATTTCCATTTTGTGCCCGGGAAAAATGCTTCATAGATTCATTGCAAGGCAACAAGTGTCTTATACCTCGATCATTAAGCACAAGTACGTGCTAGTCAGCTGAGACCAAAAATCAGCGTAAATGTCAAAAACCTTAACAAATATGCATAACCAAAAGTTGCACGAAGGAATAAGATTGTCTACTGATCTATGGTGTATTACTTACATGAATAACTAGCGGAAATATGTAGCTTCTTCTTGAACTAGAGAGTTGAGAGATTTCCATTTTCTGCCCGGAAAAACTACTTGCACTATTCATTGTAAGACAACAAGCGTGTCTTATAGCTCTAGTCTGTGCTAGTCAGGCTGAGCTCAAAAATCCCCATAAATGTCAAAAACCTTAACACGCAGAACCAAAAGTTGCACAAAGGAATAAGATTGTGATTGTCTGCTGATCGTTTTTGTGTTCATTTACTGTTTATGTCTAAAATGCATGACACCGTTATGAGGTTTAGGAATTTCCTTATGAATTTAGCACCTCAAACGTCATATATATAGATATAAGCACAAATCAACAAATCCTATAAGAAAATGTCACCCCATAAAAATCTGAAATTCAAGCTGTGGTTTTCTTTCCTCTCCTGATTTTGCCTGATTTTACATGTTTATTGTGCACTTGTGGGGAAATTGAAGCTCTGGAATTGTTTTAGGTGCTAGGTAGACAAATCAAATTGGTGGGTGCAAGTATGAAGCTCCCAAAATCATATGCATCGTTATAATGGACTACTGAGCTTCAGGCCCAAGATTCTAAACCTTCCACTAGTGTTCAGTTGCAAGGTAATTTAGCAAATTGACTACTGGAGCTTGGATTCGGCTCATTAGTGACAGGTAAACCCAACTATTACTTTTTCTTTTATTCAAATGAGAATAAAAAAAAAAAAGGGTTTTGTCCATTTACTCAATTTCTAGAGATTTTTTTCCCACTTACCTCATTAAGTTTTTTTAATTTTCTCTTACCCAATACACTCTAAGGGAGTCTTCCCTAATACCCCATTAAGATTTTTTTTTTGTTTTTAATTTTTTTTTAATACCATTTTACCCCTCACCCCTTTGTTACTTAGAGAGAGAGAGAGAAAATGGAAGAGAGAGAAACCATAGGAGACTTCGCCGGAGCCCGTCACCGGCCGCCGGAATCCGGTCACCGGTCGCCGGAATCCTGTCAAATTTAGCCTGAATCCGGCCAACTTTCGCCGGAATCCGGTCACCGGTCGCCGGATTCCGGTCACCGGCTGCCGCCCACCGGAATTTGCTGAAAATCTCACCGGAAAGTTTTTTTGCCCCCAATAGACATCTATTGCCCCATAATAGAGGGACAATAGACGTCTATTGCCCCCCAATAGACGTCTATTGCCCCCCTAGACGACTATCAGCCATGTATTGCCCCCCAATAGACGTCTATTGCCCCCCAATAGACGTTTAGATTACCGAAATGGTAATTAATCTTCCTAAAACTACACAAATAAAACTTTGATTAAAGAAAAAAAACGAGGAGATTACATCAATTCAAAACGTCTATTGCCCCCCAATAGATGTCTATTACCCCCCAATAGACGCTTTAACAGATGTCTATTGCCTCAATTTTAAAACGTCTATTGCCTCCCAATAGACGTCTATTGTCCCCCAATAGACATTCAATTTTTTTTTTCTTTTCTGTCCCATTACTTAAAAAAAAAAAAAAAAAAAAAGATTTAGGCACCCAGAAATGCTCTGGGCACCCACCTCTTCACTTTTTCGCCGGTTGCTGTTTCAGGGGAAGAATGGAGAAAGACCAGGACGACGACCGAGACCAGAGAAGGACACACAGTAGCTGTTTTGGGGCAAAAACGGCGGCGTTAGCAGAGGAAGAGCGTCGAACTCGCAAAGAGAGAGCACCGGTTGAGAACCCGAACCTCCGATTCCGATTCCGATTCAAAACTCCAGTTCACTCTTAGCGACGACACCGCTTTGAAGTCTCCGATCAGCAAGGCCCGACTGGACCCGCAGCTCTAAGCTCGGAGAAGGCGAACGCCCTCAGATCGGTGATTATCGGAGTCGAACTTGAAGCGACTGTAGTTGGTGTCGTAGCTGCTGGGGGCCACAGGCTCGATCTTGGAAGGTGCGGAAGAAACAAGGCCTGGATCGGTTCATCGTCGTAGCGCCTCTCGCCGGGACCGGTGATCTGTACGTACGGGGAGGGGAAGAGAGAGAGAGAGAGAGAGAGAGAGAGAGAGAGAGAGAGAGAGAGAGAGAGAGAGAGAGAGAGAGAGAGAGAGAGAGAGAGAGAGAGAGAGAGTCTGATAGGAGAGATAAGAGAGAGTGGCTTTGATGTAATTGTTTAATTAAGCTGAGGGTAAATTTGTCATTTTTTTTGAAATCGGGTTAGTGGGAATAAAAATCTGTTGCTGGGGTAAGTGGGATAAATTTGGCCAAGTGCATTTGGTCAAGGACCCAAAAAAAAAAAAAGGAGAGTCGAACTCTAATAAAAAGTGTTAGTCTGTAAAGGTTTTAAGTCGAAATATTTCACATTCGATCATTGTAGCTAGCTAATATGACCACGACAAAATACCTACTCCGATTCTTAAAGGAAAAATGAAAGTAACCTATTTAGTTTCTCCTAGGACCTAGGTTCTACAACAATAATTTCAAAAAGGTCGTAATCAATCCTTAATGTTATAGCTTTGAAAATGGTCTCTGCATATATGGACCTCAAGAAACCAGAAATGTTAGGTAAACGTAGAACATTGCTCAGAACACGGACAAAACGCCTTCGTTTTCAATAGGTTTGTTGGCTGGACGGCTCCTAAAATATAACCATTTTGTTGTCAATCACCAAATTTTTGAAACCAGAAGAAGAACATGCACAATTATATGAATGATTCAGTTTTGGTCCCACTCCACATAGTGCTAACTGCTCCAGATTTTGAATGTTTGAATATTCACTGCAGGGAATAATGGCAAAGGGATAAGACCAGAAAAATAATACATTAACGGGAAGAAGATGAATCAATAATGCAAATATTAAACTAGTGCATTTCAAATTTGTATACAAAACCATAATGGGTTTTTCCATAATGAATTGAAGATAAGTAATTTGGAGGTACTAGCTTTTTGTGCACGAGTAGTGATGCAATATTGTCTATAGTGGCAACATCTAATTCAAGTTGTGTAGTGGTGGTGGAAGATGCCATCTTTGAATTTGTCTCAACTTATCACCCATAATTCCATTGCTGAAATTTGGCCTAGAGACCACCAACTACTATCTACTGCTTACTATTGGAGAAGATAAATTTCCCACCCAACTATGTTCAACAACAACCTAGCCTAGCGAGCTAGCTAGGCATTTTTCATGTGAGTGTTCTTGTTTTTTTTTCTGGGCATTAGTCGTTGACATGAGTTGTTAGTCTAAATTCGTTGATTTATATCGCGTATCACTTCATCAAATAATAGTAAGATTTGAGGCAATTGAGGTTCATAGACAACTGTATGCTAACAACCCTTACTCATCGATTGGCAACCGATTTTAGATCAGCAATTAAGTACATACGTCATGTGTACACAATTTGACGGTAAAGAGATGAGATAGTTAGGCATATGAGGAAAATTTTATAAGCTAGTGCGTAGGAGTTTATTAAATTCGAAGCTGAATTCAACTCATTTCCATTTGCCATAAGAATATGGAGAGATCACGGAGAGAAGTAGTCCACCATCTCCAGTGCAAAGTGCAAATTGAAGGTTATTTTGATTGGTTGGGTATTCAACTAGTGATTATGCTCTCCATAAACTATTCTCGTCTCTATCAAACAGACACAACTTGTGGCCGGCCACCACGTACCACCTAGAACAAATTTTATGCCAAAACTTGTGGTAAAAGGCAAAATTTCAATGAAGATCCAGTGAAGACATTTATGCCAACACTCGTGATAAATTGTCTACCTTTTCACGTTTAGATTTTACAATATAATATTCAATCTTCATACAAACAATAATGAAGTAAAATGATGCATTAGGCATATTAGTACAATCCAGCGAAATATTGACTCTATGCATTAGAAGATTGAGCATGCCTGATCCTCAGCTAGTTAACGACCGTAGACTAGAGTTTACAGTTTTATGAAGTCGGTCCAGTGAAATATTGACTCTATGCATTAGAAGACTGATCAGGCCTGATCTTCAGGTAGTCAATGACTGTAGGCTAGAGTTTACAGTTTTATAAAGTCGGTCTTCTATTGATATATTGTTTTACGTTAATATATATTTTTATAAAGAAGCTCCCTATTCATACCTCAATTTTTTTTTTTTTTAAAGAGGATCAAAGGATTTCACTCCTACCCCCATGATGACTCGAACCCATGACCTCGATCTTAGGTAGGGAGTTTCTATTCATACCTCCAAATTTGACATTTGGACCTCCCCACTTAGGCCCCGTTTGGGATTGCTTTGCTTTAAAAAAAATTAGTTTTTATTCAAAAATTTAGATTTTATTGTGTTTGGTAAATAAATAAAAAACAGCTTTAATTGAAAGTTATAGGTCACTGGCAGCAGATTTTAGAAGCAGCCCATATGTTGCTTTTAGAAGTTGTTGTGGATCAAAACACGCTCTGCTGTTGTTTTATGTACTAATAACACTTTTAAAAATATTATTTACCAAACATGAAACTGTTTTAATTCGCAGCTAATTATTCTCACAATACAGCAGCAGCAGTTTTTTTTTAAAAGTCACAGCAATCCCAAACTAGCCCTAAATAGACCTCTAACTTACTTTTCCAAATAACCAATTTGCTATCCACACGGCACACCTCTCTAATTTTCCTATAATGCCTATTGTCCAATAAAATCAATAAAAACCTTTTTTTTTTTTTTTAGATTCTATTCATACTTTCAAAAATTAATAGTTGGACCTCCTTCAGTTTTTGAAGATTTGGAATTGCAGCAATTTTTTTTTTTCGAAGTTCATACTCCATATATGAGTAACAGAGGTGCTAGCACTTTTTCAATGAATTGTCGACTCTTGGTTAGCGTAGGCAACAATACAATGTTTGCTCATCATCTCGTACAAATATGTTTTCCAAGTATTATTTTCATTGCATTTAGATGTCATTGTCCCTAAAGTGATTCTCTCCTACTTGTTTCTATAGCAACTTGAAATGAACATGGTCCTTTTGTTTTAGATATTGTATGGGATAGTGGAGAAAATTACAATAATCAACCATGAGTCTAGTGCATTCTCCATAGATTTATATCAGAGGGTTGAATTTTTCATCATATCTATAGAATAGTTCCACATAAAATTGCTTTGCACTGATGACGTGTGGGAAGATCTTGTGGACAACTACCCATTACTGCGTTTGTCATATAAACGTGTTGGAGTACTGTTTTTTGTCGCCGCTCGTTGACATGTTTGCTTGCATTCATAATAAGTAGGGCTTCATCAACTGAGGTGTCTTTGTATTTCCCATTTTCTCTCCTTTCATTTTTTTTTTTTTTATAGTGTAGTGATAGATCTTGTAAATTGTCAGATGTGTGAGCAAGGAAGTCTTATCACTTTACGAGTACAAAGTCAAATTCAGAAAATTTTAACTACAACGTTAAATAATGTTGGGTGATATATATTTTAGGGTTTACATTGAAAGAGAAAAGTTTTTCTCAAGTTGAAGACTATTACTGTTCGTAGAGGTAAGAAGAGATTTTTTTTTCTTTTCCTTATTTGTGTCTTTATTAGTGATTTGACATGAGTTGACAAAGTCAACTATTACTTGGAAAAAGAGAGATATCCAAATACTAATTTTGGAAGTATGAATAGAAGCTCTCTTTTATAAAATATAAATGACAAACAACATAGGTTTGAACATAAATAAAAAGTTAACATGAAACAAGAATCCGTTTGTATGTCATAGCTAATTTGGAGCATTTTACTTCCCATTTTCCGAGAGAGATATCTGCTGACTTTAGTCTCTAAAATTAGCATGAAAAAAGGTGAATAATTGTCGGAGAATGTTTGCTGATAACTTGAGATCTAGACTCAACGTTCTTACACACTATCTTCTACTTATTCACATTAAAAAAACTTCATGGTCTTCCCCCTTGATGACCATACAATAATATCATAATCAACCACTAATTTGCATCACATTCAATAACAATCTGGCCAGGAGAATTAATTTAAATTTATGATTGCAACCTCTTAACCATTGAATGCCCCAAATAAATATTTGAGGTGATTGCAGATCCTGATTTCCCGGCCGAACCTTCCCGGCCGAACCAGAAACCAAAAATGAAAAAAACTATATAATTACCGCCACCTGCACAATAAATAAGTAGGAAAGGAGAATATGAACCCAATAAATAAGAAAATGGAACCCAAGAAAGGGAATGTAGTAATATATTTCTATATATAATTTGGTAGGTTTTGCGTAGGAAATATACTGAGGCATGTATATATGTTTTGTATTTGAACAATTTCCTACGTTATCAACGGAGAATTTTCGCGTTATCAAATGTCTAGTCCCCATTTGTCACTGTCACTCTTTCACATGTAATCAAAGTCGCGGAGGTAGACTATTAGATTCGAAAGAATGGTAGCAATCATATTACAAAATTCAAACCAAAAGAAAACAAGCAAAATTTGTCTCAAATGGAAACACAATTGCCCAAATGACAATAAAATTTAATGTGATGTGGCTTTTTTGTTATAGTTTTTGGCTATAGTATATAGTAGCAGTGGGACTCTCCTATCATGCGCACCAGCTCATATACTCGATCACAAGTCACCTCACTCTCCCCATTTCCCTCTCTTTCTATTTGTTTGGCTAAATTCTTTTGGAACAAAAGGGAATTAAGGGGAAGAAAAATCAAAATCGAGACATTTATCAATATCTTACTCGAGAGAATTGTATTGTAGTTTCTTTACAATTGACTTAACGTTATAAATTACAAGAGTGTGGCAAGATATTTTAAATCACATGGATGACGATGTTTACCACCTCAAATTCTTTCTTTTACTTTTAAAATGTTTGAAGAAACATTTGATCGAACGTTTAAAGTTTTAAATGAACAATTTTTTCCTTGCTTGGAGTCAAGTCAACATCGAACAATGAGTCTAGATTAGTGAGAGATAATCTTTTGATATTGGAATCATACGACTCTTTGACCCTATATGGCTATATTGTATGCATCATTAATAGGAGTAATTATAGTTAATTCTTTTATAATAAAGTTAGAATTTCCGTAAACAACATAATAATACAATCTTCATTATGTTACAGTATTTTCAACCACAAAAATGAAAATAATATCTCAATAAGCTCTTATTTTAAAATATAAATAGATACGCGATCTCATATACAAAACTACAAAATAGTTGTTATTCAGATTCTTAATTTTCACACATAGTTGTTATTCAGATTCTTAATTTTCACACACTCGCACCGTAACCTTCAAAAGTGAAGATGCCAATAGTATATGTATGCTCAATAACTTTTGTAGCATGAAACAACCAGGCAAGTAAAAGTTCTACTTTTTTGTTATGCATCTAAGCTTGTGTAAACTAATTTGTTAATGTTGGTCTTAGAACATGGAAGAATATTTCTGGGTCCTGCACTTCTATACTAGGGGACTTGGGGCACAACAAGTACCAAAATTCCAAACCCAAAAAAAAAAAAGAAAAAGAAGAAAAAACAAGAAGAACAAGTACCAAAATTCAACCCAGAAAACGTGGCTTACGAACACCACGCCCTCCTTCCCACTAAATCTTGGTTTGGTCTTTATATTTCAGTCACCATCTTTCCTCATTTCTTCCATGGTGGTGTGCGCTCTTCCCTTTTTCTCAAGACAGTTACACATACACCCTTTTCTTTAAAACACTTAAAAAAAGACAGAGGGTCTGTCTGTGATCTCATTAGTGGTGGTGGTGGCTCTCTTTGCCTCCTTTTGCTTATCTTTGCTTTTCCATGTGCTTAGTTGGTTATTCTTCACTAGCCACCTTTCTCTCTTCCTTTCCTTTTTTTCTATTAACCTCTCAGACTTGTTCTTTGTATTAAACTTTGGGGGTAAGGAAGATAAGGCTCAAACTTTCAGGGTGGTAATTGTATTGCAAATCAGCTCATCCTAGATTGTGGGTGTTGGAGTGTTTGTGTTTTTGTGCTCTTCTTGGATCCAATTTTCTGAGGTAAAAAGCTGGTGTTTTAGAATATATATATATATATATTTTTTAATATTCATTGTTTGTTATGAAATAGTTTCAACTTTCTTGGGTGTCTGTTGTATTGTTTTTTATGATTACTTTGAGGCTTTAGTTGAGATTTTTCTACTATATGTTTGGGTTTCTTTCTGGGTTTTATAATAATGGTGGTTAAGATGTAGAAAGGTTGGATCTTTTTAGTCTCTCTTCTTTCTCAGGATTTGGAAAAATTGTACAGTGGGCAGTTGGAAGTTACTAAATTGGGAGTTAAGTTGGGTTTGGTGAAGCTATGGGGGTTGGTGTATTTGTATCTGAATCATGCCTGGTGTTTCTTTCTTTGTTGCTTGTACCTGTTTTGGATTAGGGGCCAACTCATTTTTGAGCCAACAAGGGAAAGTTATTTAAGAATATTGCATTTGGTGTTTGATAGTACAAACAAATAATGAAAAACGCCCCAAAACAAATCTGTTTCAGATATGTCGTGGAGTCTAACGCTTCAAGCATGGTATTTGACAGCTCCCATCAATTTCTGAACTTGTTTCCAAAGCTTCTGGGTAGATATAATCCTTGGATATTTGATATGTACATCTTTTTCATTTCTTCTCACTTTCTAAAGTCTGGCTTTTGCTTACCGCTTGTGTTGCTGTTTAGGTGTACTGTAAGATAAGACTTGGACCAAGAAGTCTATATGATTCAGTTTGAGGCAGAACAAGAAGTCTATATGATTCAGTTTGAGGCAGAATAAGAAGTCTATAAGATTCAGTTTGAGGCAGAATAGGATAAAGAAGTTTATGTGTGTAATCTGATTGGGCCAGCCGATGGATGATCAAGTTATAATTCCTCAGAAAGATCGCCAGGGAAAAGAGGATACATCTCATAGATTGAGCAAGGAGAGAGTATTATCAACAGAAGGTACTTTAAAATCCTCTGGCTCAAAATTGAAGAGGTTGGTCAAAATGGCAAATCCACAGCACCCTCTAATTTCAAATGTTAATAGTTCACAAATTAGTAGATGTTGCACAAAAAGTCCATTGTTTCAAAGTACTGTTGGCGTTGAGAGTAGGATTCCAAAGCATATACTGAGCATAGATGAAAAATTTCGCCGTCGATGCTTGGAATTGATTCATATTAGTGCATCCAAAGCAGCTCAATGCAACGTAGCTGTGAATTTGAGCTCTGCGAAGATGGGTGTTTTAGCTGAAAGCCTTAGTGCGGGTGATATTAGAAGTGGAGATACATGTGACTCTGCGAGGTTTGTTTATGAATGCCCATTGGAAGCTGGAGGTGGGAGTGTTGTCATAAGCCCTGCAGGACAATGGATTGTAGGTACAGTTATGGGGAGCAAGAGCATGATAAATATTTTGAAGAGCCCTTTGTTTCACCAAGTTGGCCCCGAAGGTGGCAATGCAGATTCTAGAAGAATAACTTCAAATGATGACAAAGCCTTGATATGCTATGATTTAGCAGAGTGTCCTGGTGCATTAACTTTCTCATCACCGAAGACAGAAAAGGAAATTCCAGTTAAGGGAAGCATTAAAAATGAATCTGATGGGGGTCACAAAAGGCTTGTTTCTACGTGTAGCATAGACTCTCCATCTTCTGATCAATCTTCCCGTGCAGCTCTCGCCACAGTTTCCCAAGGAATGCTCCAGTGCACGTGGAAGGGAGGGAATCCTCATTTTGTTTTCTCTACAGATGAACAGAAGGAGGTCTATGTTGCCAATTTGTGGAAGGTTCAGTCTAAAGAGGACAAGTCTCTGGATTATATATACTTGTTCCATGCAGGAAAGGGTGGCCAAAAGAACCATGAGATTCGCGATAGTGAGTCACACCTAGTCGGTAAGATGAAGGTGAGTAATTTGGTCTCTCTCTGCTCAAACAATTCAAAGATCATGGAGACTGAGTTTGTTTTGTATGGTGGTGGTATTGAGATGCACACTTCTAGCCATAATCTCAAGAAGAGTAAGGGGTTATCGAAAAAGATGGTGGGAGTGTTCAGGACAAGTCACTTATCCAAACAAAAAACTATCTCCAAATTGAGTGGAGCTCTTGAGAATTCTTCTTGGGAGTCTTGCCTAGATGATACAGCCAGCAATCAAGATGCTCTAGGTCTGCCGAATTTGTTAGAAGATAACCTCCCTCCAAATTTTGAATTAGCTGCAATTGTTATGAAAGACCATCTCCCTGATGATCGTAAGGAGGAAACTGGAGGTTGGGGTTTGAAATTTCTGAAGAAAGTTGGGGTGAAGAAAACCAATAACTCTGTGGAAGTGTCAGTGCCTCTCGAATGTTGTCGAAATAATGGTGATTGCTCTACAAGTATGGATGTTCTAATCCCCGCAGGTCTTCATGGTGGACCAAGAACCAGAAATGGTGGCCCTTCAAGTCTTACTGAAAGATGGAGATCTGGTGGATACTGTGACTGTGGTGGCTGGGACATGGGGTGCCCTCTCACAGTACTTAAAAGCAAATCAAGCAAAGAGGACATTTTGCCTCAGTCAGATACTCAAGGGGAGTGCAAGCCGTTTGATTTAAATATACAGGTATACCAAACTCCCATCAACACATCCCCTTTAATATATTAAGATTGAGAATGTTATTGAGAAAATATTAAGATTGGCTTAAGTGATGTTTACTAAGATCTGTGCATCCAATATCTCTCCTGATGAATTGTTGTTCCAACTCTTCTACTGTCTTGTGACTGAAGTTATGCATAATCTGAAAAAATAATTGTTTTTGGACTTGGACGTGAGATAAATTTTATAATATGTAGAAGGTTTATAACTTATACATCTGCAGAGTAATATTGTTTTTGGACATTAGAGTATTGTTTTTGGACATTAGAGGTTATGCATAATTATGAAAAATAAATGTTTTTTGGACACAAAATTGATCTTATAATCTGGAAAAGGTTATAACTTTAGAAGTAATATTTTTTTTTTGACATAAGATTTTCAAAAGATATTGTGACTTGAAAAAGACAAATGAAATGCTCTTTTGACTTTCTGGATGGGAACTAAAACTTGATAATTAATATTTCCATCATTCTTTGTAATTATGCTATGAATCAAGGATTCTTTGTAAAGCTGCTGTGTTTTAGTTGATGTTGAAAGATTTCAGAACTAATTTCACACAACTATGTAAGTATTTAGATCTCTGTTTAGATGCTTATCTCTCCTTTCAACTCTTCAGGGCTCTGAGCATGCCACTCCCACATTAAGGATGCTGAATGTCCATGATGGTCTGTATTTTGTTCATTTTCAACCTACTCTGTCAATTCTGCAATCTTTCTCAATTGCAGTAGCGATTATCCATACACAGACTCCTTCTCTCCGGCCCAAATGTACAGAAGTTTCAACCAAAGTCCAGGGTTGAAATGTATGTGGTTTTTGTAACTCTACTGTATACAGCAGTGAGTAATTTACAATATCTGTATTTATACTTGGAATCAAGATGATTTCGGTTATGTTTTATGGTTTTTGATATAGTGATATCAGATAGATTTCTTATTGTAGCTTAGTTGGTCTGGTTGGGATTTTTAATCCTTTGATTCTTAGACCGGAAACCCTTGTAATCCGTTCCATATCATGAATGTACAAGATTTTGATATAGTTAGATTGATACATCTTGAGGGCAACAAACACCTAACTGCTGATTTTACAATTTGTTGTAGATCAATATGAACTGAAATCGATTCTTAGACCAAAAATGCTATTATAATTTTGAGCTTGTTTTCTTTTCTCAACCTCCACTGCACCTTGAGCAATAGGTTTGCAGCCTCTCACATGCTTGCTCTGTACACAGCATTCTGGTGCTCAGAGAGTAAGTTCTGCTGCAATAGCAACAGAAGTAAGTTTCCCTGGATCTTCTTTTTGCCTTCTTTTCATCAGGACATGTTTTGCTGACAGGGATTAGAGTTGACTTGTTATGTTGTACATCATTATATGTATTATATAATCAAACATAGTTGTGTAGTTGAAGATAACTGAGATGCAAAAAAATTATATATGTGATCTTCTACATAATCTCATAAGGTGAGAAACATAGCCATGTCATAACTATGGAGTGCTTAATTGTAAAATTTGGCATGCGAGTAAAATTTGGAATAGAATTCTACTTCATAGCGTAGCTAAAAATAGAAAATGAACAAGTAAGATAGCTAGTTTTATGCTTTTTCAAGTATCATCACATCATTTAAACAGGATCTGAACATTGTGGAACAATATGGGAGCTAAATTGCAGTAAACATTTCTCCAATGGGCTGCTGACTTCTATTCTGTATGATTTAGTATAGGGTTAATGACAGATTCATTTTGTATAGTTCTAAATATAAGCAGGTCAAGAATCTGGATTGCTGTATTTTGTGACAATTATTGATCTTCTATTAGGCTAGCTTTGCACATCTGCATATTAATCTTGCATATCGGTCTGTGCCTGGCCATCTTCGGTTATAAATTTGTCCTTCCATGCTCTAGATTCTGACAAAATTCATGCTATGCATTAATACTAGTTAGAAGCTGGCATGATAAGTTGTAAATGAACATCCTATTTGGGCTTGTTCTGCAAAGGTATTCATAATTTTTTTAATTTTTTTTTTGGGTGGGGTGAGTTGTTTTTAATTGAAGAGGAGAAAGAACAAGGAGAGGAAAGTGAAAAGAGAGATGATAGACGATGTCCCATGAACACCTTGAACCCACTGTTGCCAAGGTATGCTCTTTTTCAATGAAAAACGATCGGTAATTTTCATATTCTCCTCAATTAAGGGTTTCTAGGATTTAGGTTTACACAGTTATGTTAGTTGAATCAATCTGAGAGTAACTTGTTTCTGTCCTATGATTTTGACTTTCTATCATATGTTTTCCTTTGAATGTTTGCATAAGCTTGGGAATTCTAAATGCCATTCACATTGGATTCTTGAAATGAACTGAATTGTCAAAGTTTGGTTAGTTTTGAGTAGCAACCCTGCCCAAGACTCCCTTGGCTTATCAGCAGAAGTGAAAATTCTACATTCTGTAATGGACACAGATTTAACAAGTTTCAGTTTCTACATTTAGTAGTTTTAAATCAAATAAATTGTTTTTAAATTGTATAGTTTTCTGTTTCTAATCTGCTGGCAAAATGTCTGCTGAGTTATCAACACAGGCTGTTTTGGGTTGGAAAGTTTCATGTTTTCTAAAAAGTATTTTGTTTTAGAAGAATCTTTTAATTCAATAAAAGAATTTTGCATAATAAGTTGAGATATAACTAGGCCATTTTCCAACATGATCATCAAGTGATGCAGAATCATGGATGATCACAGGCTGGAAAAATTGTGGTCAACCTGATAAATGGAAGGATCTAACAAATAAAGAAAGATCCTTGTTCAATTGCTCAAGCAAAATTATGTTAACAACTCTCATTATATTCAAATGAGAATTTTTAATTTTGCCCATCTACTTTTGTAGATTCAAAAGTGTCAAGGAGACGGCCAGATAAATGGCCAGTAGATATGCTGATACTGATCAACTTCACTTCAGTAATGTATCAATACATCGTGAGCAGCATAGGCTGGCCAATGCAGCTGCTGCCCTGAGGATTTTGGTGCTAGCCAGCCACTCCCACAATTGGCATTATATCGGCATAACGGACGAGATTGATCTCCAGCCAGTGTGTAAAGCAATCTCGATTGTAAAGGTCCAAGCAGAGGAAGTGAGATATCAGCTGATCAACATCACACCTTCTCCAAGGCCCTCCATACAGTATTATATGAGGGAGTTTGTTCTTCCATACAAGCAAGTCTCACTTTCTCCAGACCATGTAAGTTTCCATGAATTCCCGGGTAACCCCATTAACCACCATGGGGATTAGAGTTCACTTGTTCTGCATGACTGCAGTTATTTACATACCCCATTGATAATCATCTGTTCAGCTAGGAACATCTTATCCATCAACAAGTGTATTTCTCATTTCCCTCCCATTACCAAAAACCATTCTCCTTGTCTATTTGATCTTATGCATCTTGGTCTCTTCTTCCACTTATCCATTTCGAAGTCGGACTGACTGTGAAGGGAAGATAATGCAACATAGCTAGCTCACAGTGGAATAGCCGACTAGGCTTACTGTTAAGCCAAATAGCTACCCTCAAGTGCAAGAGGTACAAGTTATAGAATAGAGGATTAAGTAAGGATGTCGAACCCACGAGGATTGGTAAATCCTTTCCTAGCTAGGGAAAAACCTAAAGGAAAACTAGAAGAATAAACAAATGTACAATCACAAACAAAGGCTCACAAGTGAGTACAAGTTCATGGTGAGTATGTGCAAGATGGTGTGTAGAGATTTGATTTGATGTTGGGAATGGTTTCGATTCAAATTCAAACAACAAAAGCAAGAAAAGTAAACTAAGCTAATTAAACAAGTTGTTGTCAAATGGATGAGAGTTAGAGCTTAGATTGTCCACCAAAGCCTCCCTTGTATGCATTGATGCTTAAACTACAAGTGATGCAATCCCAAATACCCAATTACCCTCTTTGCATCCGGATAAGATTACAAAGGCTTAAACTCCTTTAATGTTATCAATTCTAACCGGATAAGTCTAGAATTAACTACCTAAGAACAATTCCTATTACCGGATAAGTCTCAATTCATTGTTCCTAGATGCATAAAGCTTTGAGTTTAGATAATCATGCAAGCAAACCAATCCTAGATCTAGGTGATTTTAACTCACAACCTTCATATGCACACATGGTGTGCTTTCATGCTCTTAATGTCTAGAGGTGACTAATCTCAAAACACTAATCATGAGATGACAAATGCATTATACTTGAACTAGTCAAATTCCAATATAAGCATTCACTTCTTGAATTAGCATGTGAAAGTGGTAATGGAAAATTGCATAAAACATAGGATTCACATCAATATCATACAAGATTGGCTAGGGCTTTCAACCCTAGCCCCAACAAATTCACTACTCACTCATAACTAGATAAACAAACTTCAACATTCTAAGATACATCAAGAATAAAGAGTTAAGGAGTAAAGAGTGATTATTGATGATGCCAAAAGTGGTGGTGGAGATGGGTCTCCAAGCTCATGAGGTGGTGGATGTCTCCTTCTCCTTGCTCCAAGCTCTTGATGATGTGGGAATGGTGAAAGTAAGAGCAGCTAGTGATGATTTGTGGGGATGGAGGGTTATGAAAGTGTTGAGAAGATGAGTGTAGTGGTGGAAAAATGGAGGTTTTCTGCTGGAAAAAATGGTGGCCTTGCTTCAGAGATGAGAGAGAGAATGCAGATTCCTTCTAGCCCCCTTCGGTGAGTGAGAGAGAGATTGCAGCTGGATGGAGTTGAGTGAGTGGACTCCCCCCAATTCAGCCATCCATGTTCCCCTTGGTGTCAAAGTGTGCAAAAGTTGTCTACCACCTTGTCTCCCCACAAAGCTCCAAAGTGTGCAAGAGACAAAAGCACAATGTGTAGGGAAAATATCTGAATTTCAAGTGAGAGATTCACACAACTATGCTCCTCCATTGCTGGAGAAATGATCCTCCATGAGTGGCGGCTCGAGGAAAAGTTCACCGGAAAAGTCGCCGGAAATGCTGATTTGTAATTTTCTTCCAATCTCCGTGTCTTCTTTTCCTTGTTTCAAATCTCCGCATTTCAAGCCTCAAATAGTCATTTTATTATTAAAGCATGGATTCTTACAAATAAAAGGAAATGGATTAAAAAGAGTAAAATAGCCTGCAAGACAAATCAATTTCTAAGTTATGGGGCACAATTGCATAAGTAATTTATGATTCAACACTTACCCTGCTAGGGATTTGGGACAATCCAAATGAGTGGTAGATAAATTGTTGTTTATCCTTCTCCTAGCTGACATCGTCAATCCTTGTCCGTCAAGTCTCAAACGCAAAAAGTATGATTCAGACCGTACATATATATGATCATTTTTTTCTGAAGTTGACTTGACCATCTTGAAACCTGTAAACCTGTTGGTCTTCCTTATCTGTCTGTTTGTACACAGTACTGGTCCTTACCTGAAGCAGCTCTAGCTTGCTTTGACTGAGAAATTTGACACCTACTTTGAATTTAGAAAATCCCTCCTTTTTTATGAACCACTATACATAATCTCCCAAGTCCCATCCTCCCTCTGTTAACCTTGCTTACTTCTTCTGCGGCTATGGCCATCCTCATGCAACTGACAGCACTCCATCTCCAGAAATTATTGTTTGCTGAAACTTCATTTTGTCTTGCAAATCATGCCTTTCCTCTAGGATCTCGAAATCCTGATGAATATATTATTAATTAAATTAGGATCACAAGTTAGAAAGTATCCATCTGTGGTGGGCTGTGACCCGGTAAGTTTTTATTGTTATCTGTCACTATTTGCAATTGGATTCTTAAATTCTCTATGCCTCCTAGCTTTGTCTCATACATTAAAACAATGAATTTGAAGCATCATATTTCATTTGTTATTTTTGGCTGTATGGTTTTCTCATCTGTTCTGCATTTGTACCTTTGAATTATCTCCATGTATATAGGACTTGGCATACTTTAGTCTTCCTGTTTTTCATACAATTGGTATTTGAAGATTCTTGGGGATTGGTTGTTCTGTCCTTCAGTTATTTGGTCATAGCTGATCTGAACTTATAGATTCAATTATCTTTTATTCAATTTTTCTAGTTTTAGCTTCGATTCTTCGGCTTAACCGTCTCCTTGTCCGAAGCCATGGAATTGGATGTGGCAGTACTGATTCTGAGACAGATCACCACCATCACGCCTTCTATTCAAAAGAGGCCAACACACAACACGCATATGGGGAAGCTGGGAGTGATGCTGTTGTTTTCCAGTCGGACTGAACAAGAGGTGCAGGCCCAACAGTTAAAAATGGAGCAGTTATGGCCACATCTGTGTCTCCTTAGGGTTTAGCAGCTCCAATTATAGCCGGCATTAAACGCCTCACAAGTTTCCTTGACTACAATTTTAGCACCTCCAATTAGCTTAGCAAGCTCCTGACCAAGTGGTCCCTAGAGCATCTTCACAGTATGATCTCCACAGCAGCACCCTACTCATCCATCATCTGTTTTGTCGAAAATTCTTCAATACACGGTGGTGGAAGTGCACGGAGTGTCTGATAGGCACGTGGTATAATCTGAGACGTCCAATGTGTGGGGTCAGCAGTCAAGTCATCTGGACCATCGATTGAAACTAACTCTTAGTCTGACAGTCAACGTCTGTGTTCTCTTTATGTAAAAAAATTTGGATGGTAAAAAAGCTATAAACCGTTGCGTGGGTTGCTATCCAGTGTGGGAAAACGAAGATCGGAGAGGAAGAAGAAGATGGAGATAGAGAGAGAGATATGCACCAGACCCGAGTTCTTCCAGATCAATCGCCCTTTTTCTAATCGAGTGAGAGGATCGGCTGCGTACAAATTTCAAACCAGTTTCAGTAGGAGTCATCATGAAGAGGCTTAGCAGCTCAGATTCTTTGGGTGCCTTGATGTCCATCTGCCCAACCAAAAACAGGTTGATTTTCTAATAAACAAACCCCTTTTTGATCAAATGGTGCCTTTGTTCTTTTGTCTCTTACGATTTTCAGGAATTTATTAAGAAAAATTGAACCTTTCGGCACTAGTACTTTGTGATTTGAAGTTTTGTCATCTTGAATTAAAACCATGAATCCCTTCCTTCCTGTATGGAATCTGATCTAGCTGTAGTTATTACTTATTTGGTTTTTCCGGCCAATAATTCATCTCTCTGTTTGTTTTTGCTTGGTTGAGCAGGTGAACAGAGTCCAAGAAACAACCATGTTTGCAGCAGAGACTTCCAGTCCATGCTGGACGGCTGAGACGAAGAAGGATGCGTGGAAAAGTCAGGTCTGTTGCTGAGAAGAAGCGCCGGCTGGCGTGCGGCCGGAAGGGAAGGCACAGAGGTCCGGGTTTGGTCTCGGGAGTGATTGGATTCAGATTTTGGTTGGAACGGGTTTGGGCCTCTATTTGGGCCGGGTGTAGAGCTGATCACTGCTCTAGCCCAACTTAGGTGTATAAAGCTCTTTTAAGAAAATATTTTTAAGTTGATAGATTGAATATCAGATTTAATTAAGTAAATAACAACTAAAGTTAAATTTTATTAATCCGAACTCCATCCTTCACTTAATTAAAATTCTAAAAGTAAATGGTTAACATTTACTACAACTGTAAGTATTTTTAACTCATTAACATTTAATTTAATGTTTTGATGATTAAAGTCATTCTCTCAAATTTATTTTAAATCGTTGATATAGTTTAAGCATACGAGAGTGCGGACCAAACAATGCGTTAACAACAAGAATGGTGACAGAGTTATTGACATTGAGTAATTCTATTATTGTGTTCGACAATATTGATCAAGATCATAACAACGATGACAATGACTAATATTTTTAGTGTAGGTAGGTACTTCACTTCCATATTATATCATCCAACGGTCAAAGTGTCAAACTAATAAATTGATATGTTCATCCACCACAACATTAGTTTAAAAATAATAATAATAATAATAATAATTCATGATGACCAAATTAATCCAATCGTCATTTTAGTATCAAACAAAGCGGTTTACTCTTTATATGCTTATACTTCCCTAAGAGGAGCTAAACCATGAGAAGATAAACTTCCCAAATTTTTTATGTTAGTTGATCTAACTCATAATCATGAGAGTATGAGAGGCAATAGATCGAAAAAAGAAGCCGTGAATGAGCGGTTATGACTATATTAGTTTTATCTGGTATTTAAGGTTTAGGGTTGACTTAGTAGATTGAGACTCAAACGACGACGAAAATAGTTGAAATTTATGTTCTGGTTTCATCTAAAATGTCTATTTTGATTTCATCTAAAATGTTTTGTAACTATTGTTGTTTTCTGGTCTCATTTTGGCGACCCTCGTTCTGGTCTCATTTTTATTCATTTGGTGTTTATCTCAAAACTCTTTTATCTGCCTACCTTTTAAGGTCCAACCTTTTAAATCAAAACAATTTTATTTCCAACAATACAAACTTCAATTTTAGAAATTATTTACCAAAACTAGAAGTAAAATTTACTTAATTGAATAATTAATATTAATTTAACCTTTTTGATAAAAAAAAAAATTAATAATTTAAATTACTCCTAGCTCACCACATAACAAGGTAACTAGCGTACCGTGTATATTCAATGTTTATCGAGATAAGCCATATTAGAGTTCAGACGACCCATTCGTCACACTAAAATAAGTGTATGTAATGCAACTAGTGAAATTTTATAGTGAGAGCTGACATATCGAAAAGATAAGTTGAGAATGAATATATTAGTTTCATTAGGTATTTATGGTTGACCTAGTAGATTGAGACCTAAAAAACTTCGAAAATAGCTGAAATTTTGACCATAATCATATATTTTTATCATGATAACATCCAACGGTCGATTTTGATAAAGTATATTTCCTTTACATTGTTCCTCGTGGAAGGTATACTATTTGATACAACTAATAAACAAGTTAGACCACATTAGTAGACATATAAGGATTTTGTGCGATCCAAATAATTGAAATTGGAAATCAATAAGTTTGACACTACCCATCTATTTATAGCATACTAGTAGGTATTCTGTAAAAAAATTAACCCGATTCGCCGTCATTTCGACGTTAAATAAAGTGGTTAACCCTTTATACGCTTCTACTTCCCTAAGGGGAGCTGAACCACGATGAGATAAACTTCCCTAAATTTTTACATTAGCTGACATAGCTCATACACACGAGAGTCTGAGAGCTGACAGATCGAAAAAATAAGTTGCGAATGAGCGGTTATGAGCATATTAGTTTTATGTGTTATTTAGGGTTTAGAGTTGACCTAGTAGATCGAGACCCAAACAACTTCGAAAATAGCTGAAATTTTGACCATAATCATATATTCTTATCATGAAAACATCCAACGGCCGATTTTAATGAAGCATATTTCCTCTACATTGTTCTCATGGAAGGTATATTATTTGATACAACTAATAAACAACTTAGACCACATTAGTAGACATATAAGGATTTTGTGCTATCCAAATAATCGAAATTGGAAATCAATAAGTTTGACACTACCCATCTATTTATAGCATACTAGTAGGTATTCTGTAAAAAAATTAACCCGATTCGCCGTTATTTCGACGTTAAATAAAGTGGTCAACCCTTTATACGCTTCTACTTCCCTAAGGGGAGCTTAACTACGAGGAGATAAACTTCCCGAAATTTTTACATTAGCTGACATAGCTCATACACACGAGAGTCTGAGAGCTGACAGATCGAAAAAATAAGTTGCGAATGAGTGGTTATGAGCATATTAGTTTTATGTGTTATATAGGGTTTAGAGTTGACCTAGTAGATCGAGACCCAAACAACTTCGAAAATAGCTGAAATTTTGACCATAATCATATATTCTTATCATGAAAACATCCAACGGCCGATTTTAATGAAGCATATTTCCTCTACATTGTTCTCATGGAAGGTATACTATTTGATACAACTAATAAACAAGTTAGACCACATTAGTAGACATATAAGGATTTTGTGCTATCCAAATAATCGAAATTGGAAATCAATAAGTTTGACACTACCCATCTATTTATAGCATACTAGTAGGTATTTTGTAAAAAAATTAACCCGATTCACCGTCATTTCGACACTAAATAAAGCGGTCAACCCTTTATACGCTTCTACTTCCCTAAGGGGAGCTGAACCACGAGGAGATAAACTTCCCTAAATTCTTACATTAGCTGACATAGCTCATACACACGAGAGTATGAGAGCTGACATATCGAAAAAAATAAGTTGTGAATGAGCGGTTATGAGCATATTAGTTTTATGTGTTATTTAGGGTTTAGAGTTGACCTAGGAGATCGAGACCCAAACAACTTCGAAAATAACTTGAATTTTGACCATAATCATATACTCTTATCATGAAAACATCCAACGGTCGATTTTAATGAAGCATATTTCCTCTACATTGTTCCTCATGGAAGGTATACTATTTGATACAACTAATAAACAACTTAGACCACATTAGTTGACATATAAGGATTTTGTGCGATCCAAATGATCGAAATTGGAAATCAATAAATTTGACACTACCCATCTATTTATAGCATACTAGTAGGTATTCTGTAAAAAAATTAACCCGATTCGCCGTCATTTCGACATTAAATAAAGTGGTCAACCTTTTATACGCTTCTACATGTAGTGACCGCATATTAATAGGTACAATGTAAAAAAATTTAACTTGGTATGCCATCGCGACTTATGGCTCCACGTGAGCAATATCTTTCCTGTGTGTCGCCACAAATGTAAAGCGAATAGAGTAGCCAATGTTGCATTCTTCGCTAATTGGTGCTTGTTAGAATACATATGTTTAGTTGAGACTCTTGTTATTATCTTGGGATGTTGTCTCGATGCTCATTGTTTTTTGGGGTTTAGGCACAATGTCCCCCCCATGTATTCTGCGGTTTCATTAATGATCAAGGCTTAAGGGCAGCCGTACTGGCCCTATTTCAAAAAAAAAAAAAGGTACAAATAAATAAAATTATTCAAAAAAAAAAAAAAAAAACTAAACTTTGTCGTGAATAACATTTAGTATTAGAGAGAGATTACAACTTAATTAATTTTTAAGCTAATAACAGAGAGTTTAATTGACACGTATTCACTTACAAATCTCATCGGGAGGGAACAGGGAAGCTTACCCGCCTTCATCTAAAGAGAAGTATCCACCAAAATTGAAAAGGCCCTCCCAAAATTTGAAGAAAACTTGAGATTCCCTCCAAATATTTTCCCCAGGCCAGCCCCAGCCATATATATACGAACTGAACAGCTCTCATTTCTTATGTAAACAAAACAAAAATTGTTCACACACTAGTGCATGAATCTATCCACCGAGCCCAGCACCCTCTCTCAAAAATCTCTACCTTCTCTGTCTCTCTTGCAACCTCGGTTTTATGGAAGACCCTCCTTTAAACCTTCACTCTTATACTCAATTCTGCACTGTCAAACATCTCAGGAGATGCTATAGATTGATAGTCTTTTATAATTGATGGTATTTGTTTCATTCTTGGAATGGTCTATTGGGTGATCCTAATATTTCTCTATTCTGAATTTGATGCGGTGCTTCCGTTTTTCACAGGTTAAGGAGGGGGATACAAGCAGCGAGCGCAAGAGCACTAATGTTTTTGGTTGGCTGCCTAGCAGTGCTAGCTGCTGGTTGGACGACAACTACAAGGAAAAGGAATGGCACAATTTGTTCCCCCACCAGTGATCCAGTCCCCTAAAAATTGAACATCGCTTGGTCTCAATGGTTGGGTGTTTCATGAAAGGCACAAATGGTATAAAATGTCTTCCCAGTTTAAATCAACTATGGAAAATTAATAAATTTCCTCATATTTTGAATTGGATTGATGATTTGCATCTGGTATTGTCATGGCGACTTGAAGGGTTAAATTCTGGCACTTCTATATGACAACACTTCTTATGATGTGAATACATTGACCCCCCCCCCCCCCCCCCCCCCCCCGGGGGTTTTAGTGATGCCAATTTAGTATATGGTGTTTTACATAATGCTCTAGCAATAATGCTTCCCAATTTAGTCCAAGTTTTGCATATGAGAGCTGTTTGTTTCACCGGATTAGTAGGCATTGTATTATGGTTATTTGTTGATACATGTCCTCTCATGCTAAGCTCAGGTCAAAGAACACTATTAAACTCCTAGTTTAAAGCCATTGCCAAACCAAACATATGTTTCCTTGTAAACCAAACTACTGTCTAAATTCAAAGAAATCGGTGACATTTCATCTTTACGCGACTCAATTCCTAGTCACCATCTTCAACCCCATCAGAAGAATACATTGAAGACCCCTCAGAATCATTTGAGCTCCATCTTCTTCCTCAGGCAGTTACACCGAGGAGATTGAGTGCCAACTAGAATCTGAGATAAACCACTTAACTTGTGGCCATGTTTTCCTAAAGATTGCTTGGAGAAGTGGTGGAACTACTGGAACATTACATGCCCTCTTTGTAGGACTCCTTTAATGCCTGTGGAGGAGACCTGCTTTTGGTGAACTACTTATGAGAATCAGAGAATGTAAGTGGATGAAACTTCATGTGGTAGTATTTACTATTTAGTGTACATGTTTTTTACAAGAATGCATCAGCTGGCCATAGTGTTTGTTACACCATACCTATGTTTATGTGGGTAATAATGTCTTGATGTATCTCACTCTTAGAGAGCAAAAGTTCTACCGCTGTATATTTATGAAGTTACTGATGTTTAACACATCAAAAGAAAAAGGGGAGCTAGTTTAAGCCATGTTTGGTGCAGCATGATTAGATAGAAGGAACACAAACAACCAAATTGCTCTTTGACTTCAGGTATTTTCTTATGCTTCAAATGAGAAAATTAACAGAATCCCTCTGTATTACCCTCACTGAATAGAAGAGTTGAATCTTCTTCACAAGAAGAAATTTTCTTAGCAACTGCTCCAAAATTCTTCAAACATGCGAACAAGAAAACCCAAAATTAACTGAACCTCTAATACCAAATTGTACATACCAATCCCAAATTGTAATGCATTCTCATGGTACACAACAAAGACCATAAGTATTTCATAGTACACAACTAAGTATTGATTCAGAATCTCCATCGAGTTTCTTCTTAATGTCCTGATCCAGGGTGAACCTACTCCTTCAGCTATGGTAGGCAAACTGATGAGAGCTCCTTCATCTGTTCTTTTTATCATCTCCGCAAGACCTGATTGCTTGAAGTCCATGTTGTTTCACTACCCAAACATGCATTGTGACCAGCCGGATCAAGTCTCCCGAGCATTACCAAACTCTGATTCAGAGAAATTATGAATTTCAAATGTCAGAATTTCAATTATAAACATAAGCTGACGATATATAGCAGACTCCCATCCAATCATGAAGAAAAGAAAGCTTGAAACAATAACTTTATGCACTACGTAGGCAGAATCATAGTGAAGTTTGGAAGCTTGAAATACTGACGCTAAAAGTTTTCCAAAATAAAAAAGGATGTATGCTAGCACAGAAAATCCACTTAGGATGGGGTCTATAATACAAGCTGGCAAAGACTTGAGCACAATGACAACAATCATATCAGATTACAGCCCAGTTGTTGCAAAGACTTGGGCACAATGACAACAATCATAGAATGTGATGCTGCCCATATTGAAGAGTGAGTGCAGTCAAATTACATTATTGAAAGATGGTCTAAGAAAAGATATAAGCCAAATTATCAAACACAGTGAGAACAACCATACATTTAACCACAACAAATTCCAACATTCAACTTAGTAGATTGACTTAATTTTTTTATATAAAAAAAGTCCAACTGTTCAACAAATGCACCTCAGCAACAGAATGTTAAAATAAAGTACTTACACCAACTAATCCAATATTGTTGAATGGTGGTGACAATTTAGGAAATATTAAGATTTCTCCATTTCTTAGCAGACTGGAGAATAGAGTAACAACCAGGATCAATTGAAAAAGATTTATGGGAAGTTCCATTAGCCAAGTACTTTATGAATACCGGCAGGAAGCGTGAAAAATATTAGCAGAACTAATATGCTTATTACAGAACCTGTTTTATTTTCGTACTTCCTACTGCAATATTCATGGGAAGAGGGAAGCAGAAGATAAAAACTACAGCACATATTGAACAAAAGCATAATATTTATTTCTTATGCTATAAAAGAAGCTTCCCTTGACTAATAAGTAAACACATCATTGTCCTCTGTATCCTACACAATCCAGTAGCATCTACGTCAAACAGTTTTAGCAAGACAGGAAAAATTATTCAGTAGAATAGCACAAACAGCTAAACAAGACACTAATGCAAGATGCACAAACAACAGAACACATTCCGTCTCTATGGGTGGCTGAGGTCAAAATTTATGCTTATCTCCTCTATATTTATGATTACCTTATGTTTCATTTGAGCTACTTTATATAGCATAAATATTCCCTCAAATCTTATTTAGCGCCAAAGATTTTCTAAGTTTTTTAGTTTTTTTTTTTCCTTAATTACAAAAAAGGGCCAAAAATTGCCCAAAAGCAATAATAAGGGGCAGAAATAACTCTTGTACATCAGAAAAGGAGCTTTAGAAACAACAGAGGGGACACAAAGGCATACCTAATATGAGTCTACCACTAAAAAAGGGATTGTTCCAGTAAAAATAGTGCTTTAAACTAGGATATTAATATGAAGTAGAAGTGACGCAAGTAATTTTGAGCTCATAACAGGATTAAGGAAACAAGTATTTTCCTGTAATCTAATTCATAATCATTAGTGAAACTATTATTCATTGAACATTTAATACTGAGAGAATAATCAGATTATTAGTCAATAACTGACCTGATATTCATCTCAAATTACAGACAGTAATTTGAGCAAGACTTACAGATAGTAACTGACCTGATATTCATCTCAAATTAGCCAAGGAATGAGTAGACAATTACTAATAACTGACCTGATATTCATCTCCAAATTCTTCATCAAAATCAATACTTTTTTGTGGCTGCCTGCCACCGCACTATTCAAGGCTACTCCATTATTATTAAAAGCGCAGCAGTATCTGATCCACCGTTGTTATCCCCCACCCCCAACTCCAACCCCAAGAAAAGCGAAGCCAATTGGAACCGCTGCTTCTAGTATTCAAACTGAGAGAAGCATTGACCTTGGGGTTTCAATAATCTGGCGAGAGGGAAGGTCAGCTCCTGGACCAGATCGAAGATGAGCCGATTTTGAACGACGGCGACCACCAGCCTACACAAATCAAACTAATTTGTCAAAAAAACCTTCAATTCCCAGCCTACACAAACCAACCCAGAGTTTGGATTGCTGGCAATATCAAACATTCTCTAATTCATAATATTTGGGGTTCAAATAGCTACAAGCCTACAACTAGCATAAAACTCTCCCAGCAGAACTAAAGAGCTATTCTAACATGTAAAGAGGAGCATGCAGTTTCTGTAATCAAATCCCTAATTATTCAATTGCAATTGAAAAAGAGTCAAAAGCCTTGATAATGTGAAACTAAATAAGATTATAGGGAATCGAAATGAAGAAGAAAAATTTGAAGATGGCTTTCATTTAACCAATATATAAACACTTTTGCATCATTGATGGTTACCTTCACCAACCAACTGACCGTCACCAACACGACGAATCCTTCAATCGGCTTCACTACTATGTCGGAGTCAACTGCAAATTCGAAACCCCCAATTTCCAATTAAATTGTACGGTTTCAATACAAAACTAACGCCGATGACTTGTAACCTTTATATGATATTGGGGTTGTCGGGGTTAGCGAGAGGGAGAGGAGGACCGAGCTTTCACGAATCGGAGTCGGGAACTCCGCCGATGACGATGAAGTTGGGGAGAAGAGGGTTGATGCGCGAGAAGTGGAGACTGGAGAGCGCTTGAGGATTCTGGAGTGGGAGAGAGGGTCGAAGGCGAATGACTGTTGTTCTTGGAGAGAGAGCGTCCGGATCGAATCCGAAGGTGTATGGTAAAACTTTATTTGATTTACTGCGTTCACACTTTTCGGTCTTCCGCGTGTTTTTGTTCACTAACTCCTATCCACTAACGCCGTCCATTAATTTTGGCATCACGTGTGCAGCACATGGGCCGTGTACATCAACGGCCGTGTACTGAAGACCCTCCGCTGTTTTGTGAAAAAGGTTTCACACCCCCATTTTTACAAACCACACCCCCTCCTTCTATTTCTGTTTCAATTTCTAGAACACCCCTTCATTTGAGTTTTATTCCATTTTCTTATCGTTTTCATTAGTGATTAACAGCCCAACTTTCGTCTGCACATTTCATATTCTCTGTTGATTGTGTTGGTTTCTGGTAGTTTATCAAATAGTCTTGTTCAAGTTCAATGCAAGAGCATGACTAGAAATTCTTATTTCATCTTTAGTTGAATTGGCCAAGGAGTGGTTGTTTTGTAATAGCTGAACTTTCTTGTGGTTCATGCACCTTGAACTGGATTGTTTCTGTTTGGCTCCAAAACCAGTTGGCTTGCAAACTGTCTCTTTTGAGCGAGTGATTGCGCAGGCGTGCCAGCACCGCGGGGTGCAGTCGTTGGGGTAGTCCCTTGACCTGACTTCTTCTTCAAGCGCTGTGGACGAGGAGAGCACCAACCTCGTCACAGGGTTCTTCTCTAGCCTTTCGGAAAAGGACTTTTGCCTTGCGGATAAGGACTTTGGTTGTGGTCTCTTGCGTTCACCGAATCGATACTTAGTGTTGTAGACTAAGCAGAGCAATCACTGGGAAGTTGGGAGAAAGCACGGGTTGCGCTAAAGCGTGACTTTAGCTTCGCTGGGTTGCGAGGGCGTTACCCTTGCTTCGCTGGCAGTAACGGTGGCGGTTGCGCTCGCAGTCGGCTCGCTCAAAAGAGACAGTTTGCAAGCCAACTGGTTTTGGAGCCAAACATTTTGGCACGCCCAGTGGGACCAACTAAGTGTCTCTTCGTGAACGTTAGCCATTGGGAAGTCAAGCGAAAACCCTTACAAAAAGGGCTACGCTAACTGCTCAAAACACAAGACCTCCAGTTACAAACCGCATCCTCGCGCGGATTGTCGTGGTCTGTCAGAAGAACAAGTAATTCAAATATTCTCTCTTTGTCCCCAGTTCTCCGATATGTCAACTGAACAGGGAGAGAGTCACTCGACCGCTACTGAGGGTCAGACTGTCATCACTGATCAGGCCAGTGAGCCTGTCGTTACCCCTGTCTCCAATACGGTGGGGAGTGAAGAATCAGAGGATTTCGTTGAGAAGCCTATTCCAGAGGGAGCGACCGTCGAGGTTGCATGCGCGATCATCTCGGAAAACATTGAAAACCATCGCAAGAAGATGGCTGCTGATCTGAAAAGGGAGAACGCGAAAACAGATAGAATCTTACGCGAAATAAACCAGCGTATTTCCCAACAAGCTATGGAAACTGAGCAACTGATGTCGCAAACTGAGAATGCATTGAAAGCTCAAGCTATAAGCATCGCAGATGCCCAGAGTCAGCAGCAGAAAAAGATCATTGATGCTCTGGCGAATCATACCAAGCAAACAGCATCAGATATGGCAGGTCTTCGCAAAGATGGAGCAACTCTCGCAACCGAGGTGGCCATGCAAAGAGCTGAGTTGAACCAAGCTAAAGAAGTGTTGAATAAGACGTTAGGAGATCCTAACGCTATCCTTGGTTCCCTGGGCCAACCATCTGGTTCAGGTAAATATGTACCGCCAAATCAGCGGGAAAAGGGTAGCAGCAGTACCGCTACACCTGCCGCGACCACTGCTACCACGCAAGTGAGAGATAAGGAGCGAGCTTTGGTTATTGGCGGCAGCAAGGAAAAAACCACACCGTCAGGTGGACAGACCGCCAGACAGAAGCAGCAAGCATCGAAAAATGCTGACACTTCGTCCGACCCCTCTGTGTTCATTCAGTACGACAGCGATGGGGCAGAGAATGTATACCAAGAGCTGCCAGGAAGCTATTATGGAATTGACCAGGCTGGTAACCCGATCAAGATAACAGCTTTGGCAAAAGAGATGCCTATGCCAGCAGTGACTATTCAACAACCAGTTGCAACCCGCGTTGTGCAGATAGGAGAAGGGACAGCGACGGTAAACCAAGCAATACCTGCGCAGCCTGTTCGCCATACAATGGCAATACCACCTCCTCCTCCTCCGGGTCCAGAGTATGTGAGACGAGATGAGGTAGAGGAGATGATCAGACAGGCTAACCCTAGGGCCCAGATGGATGGGGTCTATGAGGGACCTTTCCCACCGCACATAATGCTCGCGCCTTTCCCCAGGGGTTATAAAAACATCATATTTGCTACCTTTTCAGGGGAGGATACCGAGAATGCGGCAACTCATCTGGCCAGGTTTAGGGTACAATGCGGCCAGTACCAGAATGACGACATCCTCAAGTGCAGGATCTTTGGTACTTCTCTATCAGGGGCTGCCTTTAGGTGGTTCTCCAAACTGCAACCAGGAACTGTGGCAGATTGGCCTGCAATGGAAAAGCTCTTCCGAGAGACTTTTGGGGCCACAGAGCCTGAGGTAGACTTGGCTTCTCTCACCCAGATGGCCCAACAGCCCACAGAGTCCGCTGTGGCCTACCTTCAGCGCTTCCAGATTCAGAAGGCCAAACTGAATGTGATCCTGCGGGAGAAAGAGTTGATCAAGTTGGCGATCAAAGGCTTAGAGCCGCGCCAGCGAAAGAAGCAGCATGGAAGCATGATTCAGTCAATGGGAGAGCTCATCACAGAGGTGGGAAGCTTCGAACATCTCCTCAGAGAAACTGACGCCAGGAAGAATGCGTCCAGAGGGACGTATGTACCCGGGAAAAATCGCACCATAGCGGCCCTGAGCTACCAGCCGGCTACGTATGATCCTTACTATAACTATCATAGTGAGGATTTGGTTCAGGAGGACGATGAGGAAGATGAGAGCGACATCGCTGCTTATGAACTGACAGGGAGAAAGAACCCAGCCTTGAAGCAACTGAAAATCTCCAAGGAACCTGTCAAGCTCAAATCGATGGCCTTCACTAAACCTGAGTTCGCGGCGTATACATATGATGCCAACAAGGCACACGAGATTCTAGATGAGATGATCGCCGCGAAGATGGTGAAGACCGACTTTGGACCTTTCCCTCGACCAGATCAGCTGAAAGGAAAGAAGTATTGTAAATTCCATAACTTGTGGAACCATAATACAGCTGACTGTGTGAAGCTCAAGGACCAGATTCAGGTATGGCTCAATAACGGTAGTCTTCAAGTGGAGGCTCCAGTAACTGCAGCAGCGCTTGTTGACCTAAACCTTTTTCCTGATACGGGGATCAACATGGTCGATGTGAACTGGACCAAGCAGAACCAGAGGAAACCAACCCTGGATTTGAACACAAAGGGGCGAGAAGGAGAGCTTAACGAGGCCCCTGCCCAGAAGAAGGCTAAACCATTTGGTCAGGCCTCGCCCGTAGTGTTATGCTCGCGGTGCAAGGAAGAGTGTGGCATCCAAGTGTCGCACGAAGAGGTCGAGCAGACATTTCGTTTTGGCTCTCTCCCGCCCATCAAGTGGGCTTCGCCATCGCGAAACTATCAACCTTCCAGCCCGAGAGAAAGGGAGGAAATGGGGTCACCTACAAAGGACTCCAATCTGTTTAAAAAGCTGAGGGCAGCTACGGTTGATCAGCAGACAGAGGCGAAGGCTGCCAACAAGCACAAAGACATTCTGACAAAACCCTACATCCCACCGGCTTCAACCGCTACCATCAAGGAAGGGAGGTGGTACACCAGGGAGAAGGGGAAGGCAGTGGAGATAAGTCCTTCCAGAAAGTGAAAACTGCAGCGCAGGTTTGGGGAAGCCAAGCGCGCGCTCGAGGCTTTAGACCAGGGCCTGATCAAACCTTCACAATTGGTCAAATCGCCTGAGCAGTATCAGAGGGAGATGGAAGCACTTGCTGCCAAGCCATTAGTGGCCCCTCGTAGTTTGCGAAAGCAAGCGAGCTCAGCAATAGGGGTTTCTGAGCCCAGTGTTTTTTGCAGAATTACCAAGGAGAGAACACTTCCGCCAGCCAGAAAGGAGAGCTCGCCGTCCAGGCGACCGCACGTCAGGCGCCGTGTGTTTCGCGATGAACCAGAAGCCAAGCCCTCAGTTTTCGAGAGACTGGGGGGCAAGGATAGGACTACCGACACTTTACAGTGGAGACCTAAAAAAGTCCAGAGTGTAGTATTTGCTCCCCTAGAGGCAGATTCTGCTAGGGAACCAAAACCAGTTTCCCCTGAAAACGCTCCCGTGGTTCAGGAGCATGAGCAGTGTGAGATAAAAGGCCTCACTGAGGAATCCTTAGTAGACAGGTTGGCTAAACAGTTCAACACGGTTATCCCTGTCAACGAACCCAAGCTCAACCTGGAGGACGACACAGGTGAATTAGATACGTCCTGCAATATGGTTTATGTGCTCCCAGCGCGGTATGCAATACCGGTCGCGGCTCAGGAATGCGTAGAAATTGAGGAATGTAATACACAGCCCCTGCAGATCACGTCAGCGGTCCCAACACCGGTAGAAGAGATTGTCTGTCTGGAAACAGAGGACGCCAACAGTAAAGAATTCTTCATGAGCTTCACTAGGCCAACGCCTGCTATGGTCCAGCACATGAGACCTTTATACATCACGGCGGACGTTGGCGGTACCAAAGTTAGCAAGATCATGGTTGATACTGGAGCTGCGGTTAATGTCATTACTACTAGAACCATGCACTTGCTCGGAATCAAGAAGGAGAAGATCCAGTCAACGTCTCTCACTCTCAAGAACTTCGCGGGGACTGTAACAAAGACCTTGGGATTACTTTTCTTGCGTATCAAGGTAGGTCCAGCAGAGGGAGTTTATGCTTTCTTTGTGACAGATTGCTATGCGGCCTACAGCGCTATCCTGGGAAGGGACTGGATTCACCGGAGCTACTGTGTTCCGTCAACCCTCCATCAGGAACTTATTATGTGGAACAGGGAGACAGATAAAGCTGAGGTGATCAAAGCGGATCCTCGTCCATTCCCAGTATCCGCAAACTATGTAGATGCCCGGTACTATTTGGAGCCTATCGCTCCATTGCAAGTCAGTGGCCTCGATAACAAAGGCCGCCCCACAGGGGTGACGGCCTCTGAACTGGCACAGTGGGGGCTTACGCTCGCAAAAGAAGGCTTGGAAAGGCCTGGCCACGCTGTGCCTAAACCCTTAAACGATTAATGGATTACGACCTTCCAGAGGAAGGGATAGAGGCCCTCCACTCGCTGTACGAAAGATTATCATCATATCTAGTGGAAAAAGAGGCCTATGAGCGAATCGCGACTTTGGAAATCATTGAAGAAGAACTCTCCGATCAGGAACAAGAGGATGAGGTGGAGATTCAGCTCGCTCCGGCAGCGTTGGACGACACGCCTCCCAAAGTCAGAGACCCTACTGAGAAAGTCAATCTCGGGACAGCAGATGAGCCCATGGAAGTGGCTATCAGCGCTTACCTAGAGCCTAGCGAGAAACAGAGGCTTATCGATTTATTGCTAGAATTCAAAGACTGCTTTGCAGAAAAGTATGAGGATATGCCCGGCCTGTCACCAGACTTGGTTTGCCACCAGCTACCAACACTCCCTGACAAGAGGCCTGTGAAACAAGAACCGCGAAGAATGAATTCAGAAACTCAAATCCTCGTCAAAGAGGAGGTTGAAAAAATGCATAAATCAGGCATTATCAGGGTGGCCAAATACAATCAGTGGCTATCTAACATAGTGCCTGTCCGCAAGAAGAATGGCAAGATGAGGGTCTGCGTAGACTATAGAGACCTTAATACTGCTACACCTAAGGATGTCTACCCCATGCCGGTCGCGGATATGTTGGTCGACGCCGTTGCGCGACATGAATTATTGTCCTTCATGGACGGTACTGCAGGATATCACCAGATTCCGGTCGCAGAAGAAGACAGACACAAAACCGCGTTCCGCTGCCCTGGGTTCGCGGGCGTTTTTGAATATGTGGTTATGCCTTTTGGACTGAAGAACGTTGGTGCGACTTATCAAAGAGCCATGAACCTAATCTTCCATGACATTCTTGGAAAGATTTTGGAGGTTTACATTGATGACGTGGTTGTCAAATCTCAGAAAAGAGGAGATCACATCACAGATCTCAGGAAAGTATTCGAGCGCATGCGACAACACAAGCTTAAAATGAATCCCGCTAAGTGCGTTTTTGGGGTTCAAGCAGGAGACTTTCTTGGGTTCATTGTCCATCAGAGGGGAATTGAGGTCCCTGAAGACAAAGCGAGCGCAGTCATCAACGCATCTCCGCCACGCACGAAGAAGGAGCTGCAGCGTTTGCTTGGTAAAATCAACTTTTTGAGACGCTTTATCTCTAACTCTGCAGGTAAGATCCAGCCTTTCTCTCCTCTGTTGAAGCTACAGGGCCAGAACGAGTTCGTCTGGGAGCATAAACACCAAGAGGCTTTTGATAAAATCAAGGCCTACCTGGCGAGCCCACCAGTACTCGTTCCTCCTAGGGCTGGATTCCCATTAAAACTATATATTTCTGCAGCTGAGGCCTCCATTGGCAGCCTGCTCGCCCAAGACGATGAGGGTGGTGTCGAACATGCCATATTCTATCTTAGTAGGACACTCACAGACTGCGAGACAAGGTACACTCCGATGGAAAAGCTGTGTCTCACATTGTACTTCTCAGCATGCAAGCTGCGCCACTACATGTTATCCTTTACCACTTGCATCATCGCTCAGACTGACTTGGTCAAGTACATGCTGTCGCGGCCTATTCTGAGAGGCCGCATTGGCAAATGGGTATTGGCTTTATCTGAATTCTCGCTACAGTACGTGCCACAAAAGGCCGTAAAGGGACAGGCTATCGCAGATTTCCTGGCACACCACCCTACCTTGGACATCCCCGTAGTGAAGGAGTTAGAGATAGCAGTTGTAACCATCACTCGGCCAGATTTAGCGCGCATCCCAGAATACGCTGTCTGGTATCAAGCCACAGTCTCCTTGCAGCCCTGGATACTGTACTTTGATGGTTCAAGAACGGAAACGTTAGCAGGGGCAGGGATCGTTCTGGAGAATCCAGCGGGCGATCGTTTTTCTTATTCTTTCCAGCTGGAGTTCAAATGTACAAACAATCAAGCAGAGTATGAGGCCCTGATCATTGGCCTAGAGGTTCTGCTAGAGTTGGGAGTAAGGGACGTTCAGGTACACGGCGACTCTTTGCTTATAATTAACCAGCTCCAAGGAAAGTACAAGTGTGAAAGCCTTTTGCTTATACCCTATTTGCATCGTGCCATTGAGCTTCTGGATCAATTCGATGAGGCGGATTTGGAGCACATACCCCGTGAGCGTAACTTTGCGGCCAATGAGCTCGCTCAATTGGCTACAGGCATTACATTGAAGTATGGCGTTCGCGAGCGCATCCTGAAGGTCGAGCGCCGCACACTGCCTTCGTGGCTCGCGCGGCCTGACCCACCGGATGATCCAGTTGTCGCGGTTCTCGAGCCTATTGACGTCGATTGGCGCATTCCGCTGATTGACTACCTCAAGCAACCAGACCCTACAGCAGACAGGAAGACTCGTTTTCTTTCCTTGAATTATTTCCTCAAAAGTGACGAGCTGCGACGACGTGGGGAAGATGGCGTAGACTTTCGCTGTGTCTATGGCCGCGAAGCCAAGAGGTTGATGCGCGAAGCGCACACGGGAGTATGTGGCGCCCATCAAGCAGGCCCCAAGATGCGTTGGCTTATCAGAAGACATGGGTATTATTGGCCCAGCATTTTGAAGGACTGTATCGCGTTCGCGAAAGGTTGCCAAGACTGTCAGGCGCATGGTCCAGTGCAACACATTCCCAATATTCCCATGCAACCCATTATTAAACCTTGGCCTGCCCGAGGCTGGGCTTTGGACTTGATTGGGATGATTCACCCTCATTCCTCGCTCCAGCATAAGTTCATCATTGTAGCCACTGATTTCTTCACGAAATGGGTTGAGGCTGAACCTTTGAAGGAAGCTTCCGGCGCTACCATTCGCCAGTTTATCTTTCAGAATATTATTTGCAGGTTTGGCATTCCAGAAGTGTTGGTCTCAGACAGGGGGGCAGCATTTATGGGCGGCGAGGTAGAGAAACTTGTCAAGGACTTGGGCATCCAGTTCGTCCACAGCACACCATATTACGCCCAATCCAATGGTCAGGCAGAGGCCAGTAACAAGATTATTATCACCTTGCTCAAGAAGATGCTTGTTGAAAACCCTAGACAGTGGCACGATACGTTGTATGAGACCTTATGGGCTTATCGTACCTCCAAGAGGAATCCCACTGCTACGACCCCCTATGCACTAATGTTCGGTCATGATGCCATCTTACCGTTGGAGATCAACGTCCAGTCTCTGCGCGTCCAAGATCAGCATCACTTGATCGGGGAAGATTACGTTCAGGCGATGTGGCAAGAACACGAAGATCTCAGCGAGCAACGCTTGGCAGCTTTGGACAACTTGGTTTTGGAAAAGCAACGGATTGCTCGCGCCTATGACAAGAGGACGCGTGGCCGTAGCTACAAAGAGGGTGACTTGGTTTGGAAGGCTGTTTTGCCTTTTGGCGAGAAGTTGACCGGTCGCGGTAAATGGACTCCGCGATGGGAAGGACCCTTCGTTGTTCATCGCATTCTGGAGCGCGGGGCCTTTCACCTCAAAGATTGGATGGCGACCTCCACCGCAATCCCATTAACGGGCGGTTCCTGAAGAAATATTACCCTAGTGTTTGGGAGTTTGAAGATCCACCAGAACAACCTTCTTCTCAGACCGGGGGGCAACCTTAGTCTCCCCAGGTTCGCTTCATCCATATTCAGGCCTTTTCCGTGGCCTTAGTATCCTGTACTTGCTTCACCTACGCATACTAGGGGGGCAACACTCTGTACATTCAGGCCTTATCTGAGGCTTTAAATTTGGCCTTATTTGAGGCTTTAGTTTCGGTCGACAATTTCAAATTTCTTGTTATTGTTGTCGATTTTTCTTTTCTTTGACATTATGGTGTTAAGAATGCATGTAATGGCCTATACCTGAGGCCTTATTTTATACGTTGATTTTGCAAACAGTGTTAAAAACTTTCATTCATAAAGTGGCTTCGCGGCCAAAGAGCAATACAAAGTGCAAATCAAAATAATTACATTTGCGGTTTACAAGGCCAGAAGTGGCTTAGAGTAAAAACCATAAAGTTACAGATCTACTGAGAGTTTCTGATCTTGTGGCAGCGAAGGGGCTGTGCTCGGGCATTCATACTCTCCCTCTCTTCACCCACTTGCCTCCTCTGATCTGAGTTGCAGCCGCTACCGTCTGTACCGGACCAAAAAGGAAGGAAATAATCCATCGCAACCCTTTTGGTTGGATTACCCTCCGGTAGAGGTGGCAAACGGGCTGGCCCGGCCCGGCCCGGTCCATTTTAAGCGGGCCTAGTCGTGCTTCGTGCCGTGCTTGGGCCGGCCCATTTATTATCGTGCCGGGCTCGTGCCGGCCCATTTACTTAAACATTAAGCCCGGCCCGGCCCATGGCCCGAGCCCATATCGTGCCGGGCCGTGCTCGTGCCGGGTCAATAACGGGCCGTGCTCGTGCCTACCCACTATAAAGTACGATTTAAAAATCTTAATTTGAACAAATAAAAATTAATTTTAGTTAACTATTTAGAAAATTAAAATAAATTAAGTTCTACAACGTTTTTCTTAATCTTAGCTTTTTAAGATTAGATTTCTAATAATTTTTTATATTCCACTATAAGAAAGAAAGAAAAAAAAAACTCAAAATATATTGTTTTTAGTATATTATTGTGAGATTAATCTTTATTAATATAATGAAGATTTAGTACCTATTATTTTTTCCTTCATTCTATAGTTGTATTATTATGAGATTAGTCTTTATTAATAAACATATATTTAATATTTAGAAAAAATACTTATGTCAAAACAAGGATATAATGTTTTGTTTCATTATTTTGACAATATAAAAGAAAGCATTGGTGGAATTCTCATGAGATTTTAAATAAAAATGTCTCATATTCAAATCTCATCATTGTAGTTTTTTAATATTTTTAAAAACAAAATGAAATTTTGTGTTTGTAACGGGCCGGCCCACAATATGTCGTGCTTGGGCCGTGCCGGGTCCATTACGGGCTCGGGCCGGGCCGGGCCAATGGGCCAATATTCTTAGGCCCAGCCCGACCCGTTATTCTAACGTACTCGGGTCGTGCCGGGCCACTAACGGGCTTGGGCCGTGTCGGGCCGCTTTTAAGTGTGCCGGGCCCGTGCCGTGCTCGTGCTTAGTGGCCCGTTTGCCACCTCTACCCTCCGGGATGGAGATGGTCTTCACAGAGAGCGCGACTCACAACCACATCTACCTCCAGGGGAAAAACATAAGTCACGCAGTCAGACCCTGGAGGTAGGCTACGGAGCAAGAACAGGCGACCCATATTGGTCTTCCGCCCTTCTTCCTCCTGCTCCACGCGGGCAATCTGAGAGAGGGGACCCCTCAGAATTGGGTTCCGCTGCGGCGGGAGCACCACATGTTCTTCAGTCTAAATGAAACCGGTGGATTTCACCGCGACTTCCAGAGACCAAAGACATGTGGTTGGACCTGAGGTTAGGCCATAAGACCTACCCAGGTATTGAGGTTAAGCCATAAGGCCTAAGAATTTGAGGCTAAGGCTAATATCGTGAGGAGAAGATTGTAGAAACTGGAGAAAGAGAAGTAGAGATTGTGATACTATCTCTGGGGAACCCATATTCAATTGTGTATATCATCTCCCCAGAGTGCAGGTATTTATAGTGCCAGTCTCAGTGGCCTTGACCGTACGATGGGTGGTTGTGATATTCTCATTGCCATCAATGAGCGTATCAATAGGTGTTAAATGCTAAGATCTCGGAAATGAAGATAATTGAAAGCATGTGGGAGGCGGGGCAGTCTCCAAGGAGGTAACCGCTCCATTTCGAGATTATCTTTTCAATCTTTTCAAACAGTTTTAAAAGCATTAAAACAAATTAAAGCGCTGAACAGTTCGAGAAGTTAAGTTGATATGTATTTGGGCCAAGCAATGTGGGCTAAATATTAAGTTAATAATAATATTATTGTTCATACAAAACATGGGCTTAATTCTAGAGACCCAAAAGTCTGCGGCCCGCATGGGTCAGGCGAAGGAAAAGTTCATCTAAGCGAAAACTAGCATCCGCAGCAGCTTGTGCGGCTTGCTGGGCTGCCACGCGAGCTTGAGCCAGTTCCTGGGATAGCGTCTCAAAGGCAGCGAGGGGTTGTTCCAACTGAGGCTCCGCGTGAGTAAGCCTGGTAGTAACGTCAGTTAACCGGGCTTGAAGAGCCTGAATCTGGGACCTCAAGTGGTTCCTTTCGAGCGTCAGTTCCCTGATGAGGTTAGCTTGGTCACCCAAGAAATCGCGCACGGTCTCTATTTGTTGAGTGAGGTTCTGATAGTGCGTCTCGATCTGCCTAGCCTGCGCGCTCGCGACTGCCCGCTCATTGAGCCCTTGAGGGAGGTTTTGCAGCAGTTGATCAACCTCTTGGAACTGATCTGCAGTGATGGCTCCCTCGCGGAGAAGTACCCTCAAATATTCTAAGACTCTCACGGGCGCACCAGGAATCAGGATATCAGGGCCCATGAAGCGACGAAGGCCTTCTCTGGCTTCATCTACGACCCCAGGAGGGGTCACTTCGAGTACACGAGCTAACCTTTCCAGAGTGGAGGGAGTTGGTTGCTCAGCGACAGGGACCTCAGGAGGTTCAGCGACTGGTACTGCCTCTGGCATTGGTTCAGGAAGGTCTCCCAATCCTCCGGCTTCAGTGACTTGGGGGGCAGGGGGGAGAAGTTCTTGGCCAACCATATTAAGAGCGGGTTCAACAGCTTCTGCCTCTACAGCTTCAGCGTCCTCAGTGTTGAAGCCATTTGGATTCTGGAAGAAGGTATTGTCAGAATAGAATATTTAAGCCAGGAAGTAATAATGAATTAGTTGGTTAAAGGAAATACCTCCTCGGCTGGGGGCTCACGTTCAACGACCGCTGGCATTGCCTCTGGGTTAGCTTCGCTGGGAACAGGAATTGAGTCAGGCGCTATCTGTTCCAGGACAGGTATATCGCTTGGTTCCTCGTGAAGTGCATCCGGTAGCGGTACTCTATCTTCGGCCTCAGGCGAGCTATCATCTATGATCTGCACTGGGATCAAGGCCAACTGTGCATTATTAGCAGCGCCCGCAGGAGGTGGAGAGTTGTTCACAATAGTTGGCGCTTGGGCTTGGGAAGCAGATGTGCCTTCACCAGCAGCTGAAGATCCTTCTTCAGTGTGTCTCAAGGACCTATGGCGAACCTGCGAATGAGGATTGTTACATGGTCGCATAGAATGGAAAGAAATTGCTAACAAGTACTGAGTAGGCTTGTGTCTTACCAATCGGTCAGCGATTGGTTCATCTTCTGCCCATAGGTCAGTTCGAGGATCGGAGCGACTGCGTTTCCGAGCCGAGAGGGCGGCGATCTGTTGGGGTCAGAAGATTAGATTTGATTCGTGGAGGAAGTATGTTTTACTCAAACAAAAAGTTCTTACCGTCTGCGAGTCGTCATCATCAGAGGAGGATTCGTTGTCTTCAGGCGCTGTCATTACTGCCTTTTGTTTCCCAGACTGGCCAGTGGCTTGGGAAGCGTTGGCGGCGCGACTGCCAGAGGTTGGCGCGTTTCCCTGGAATAGCAAAATTTTGAATTAAAAGGGAAGAGAAAATGAACAAAGGACAAGACACGAATCAGGATATTTACCTCTTGAGGGGGTTCGCGGATTACAATACCAGCCTGGGCCTGACGTGGGGCTCGCGCGGGTCGCGGAGCCGGCTCGGCAGCAGGAGGAGGAACTTGTGCAGCGTCTTCAGGGACGCGAGCAAGTAGATCAACGTCGGTAGGGGTATCGCAGTTCCCCGAAAATGGCAGCGAATAGCTCATCATGCTGTTGCCTCCAGCAGTTAACAGAAACTTCTGCCCACCATGCCTCGTATCCTTCCTCAGTCCCATCCACAGAGTCAATCTCTCTAGCCCAGTCAGGGAGGTCAACCAGTACGAGGGTGCTTTGTGCTGGCGGAGGCCCAGAAAGAGGCCCAAATCTACGCCAAGAGGTGTTATAGTTCCAAGCATCATACAGAGGGAATGGAACTAATTGAACAAGGCCGAGTTGGCGAGCGAAGTGGTTGGGAGCATAGAGTTCATAACTAAGTTCGTCAGCGGCAATCCTGATGTCAGAACAGGAGATTGCGCGGCGAAAGGCCAAGCGCGCGCGATCACTGTAGCGAGAGGCGCCAGGAAGAAATCCGTGTTCAAGCGGAGCCGGGAATCTTCGACTCAGCACCAAGTCGCAGTATGGCATCTCGTGCAGAAGGTACAAGTATGTGAAACACTCAGAATAAGGAGGGGATGTGTACCTTTCATCGCGACAGAGCCATCGTCCCAGGAGTTGATCAGTAGGTGGAAGCAATGGGATGTCGTCGCGACGATAATATGGGAAGTAAATTTGAATCCAGAAGTCAAGAATCCAAAAAGGGCCAGAGATGCCAGTCTCGAAGGGATGCATTGTGGCTAGGTACAAAGTTCGATAGAGGGCACCCAGCACTGGTTGTCCTAATCCCACGCGGCAGCCGTTGTAGAGGGCCGTTGCCAGCAAGGTCCAGGCACCAGTGGGTTTACAGGAGGAAGTACAGAAGATAAACTTACAAAGCCAGTACTCCAAGAAAGCAATCCCGCCAGTCGCGTTGTGCTCCTGGCGGTAATAAGCCAACCACCGCGGATAGGAGCCGCTATGAGCGCTGCGACCATTTTGGGCCATGGTGGAAGTAAAGGTATCAGAGTCGAATTGGCCATGCAGATAAGGCTCACTGTCGATGGGTAGGCCAGTGATGGTGAGAATGTCCAATAAAGTGATACTCATTTGGCCAAATCGAAAATCGAAGGTGTTGGTGGCAGTGTTCCAAAAACAGAGAAAGGCGGCGAGTGGCGAACGAATGCCACCGCGCGGGAGACGAAAATAAAGATCGATAGTATGGGTGATACCTGCTGCGTTCCAGCGAGCCAGATCTCGAGCTCGCGCTTCACGATACCAGGAAAGCTCCGCCGCACTGATAAAAGATGGCCAATGCCCTATTTTTGATCGATGATTAGGGGCACTCCAACTGGTAAAATCCCCAGGAGTCCTTCGGAGGACTGGGATGGGGCGGCGAACAGGTAAGCCATAGAAGGCGATGGCGTCGGCCGGGAAAGAATCCCGCGGCGTTGGACCCAGTCCGGCATGGTTATTCGAGAGTCTGAGGAGCAGGGGTCTCTGGATAATGGTCTGGAGGATCAGGCTGGCACCGATGTTGGCTCCCCAAGAATGGGCGGCTTGTTCATTCAGTTCTTCTTCTTGATCGATAACTATCTTTTTCGGGGGAGCCATTTCTGGGTTTCGATGAGGAAGATGTGTGCAAAAGAGGGTTTCTGGGTTTAGGAGACTAAAAGAGTTTCTGATGTGACAGGTCTGAAGTGGCTGCGGATTTAAATAAGAGATTTTGTGAGGGAAACAATACGACAGAAAGGCGTTTCGCGAGTGAAAGGACGCAACCCTCATTAATGACATCGTTTCAAGCATTGAACGCGTCGTTTTAGACCCCTTCAATCAGTTGCATTTTCATGAGCCTGATTTCGAGGCCTGAGGGGCAATGTTTGAGCCCAAAAGTAATTTTGGCAATATCCTTTAGTGGATCTAGCACAGCGGGCCGATACCTGCGGCCCAAAAATAAGCCTACTAGGGTTTGGGTTATAGCTTCGCCCATTCCGGAATCCATAAGGAAAACGAAACCTTATTGGAATCAAGTAGCAGAGATTGACTAGGAAACTTCAATCAATAGTCCTTCTACAACAAGGAGCAGTCAAAACCCTAGGTATATATACCAGGTTTCAAGGAAGAATTAAGCCTCTCTCATATCAATCAATCCTAGCGATTACAAAGCCTCCCCGGAGCAAACCTTCAACCTTGTTGAAACCCGGTGACCGTGCGCCAGTCCTAGTCTCTCCAAGAGCCGACTGTCAGCATCACCAGACCAACCCGGCGACCGTACTTCTAGTCCCAGTCTCCCAGCGAGCCGACTGCGAGCGCAACCGCCACCGTTACTGCCAGCGAAGCAAGGGTAACGCCCTCGCAACCCAGCAAAGCTAAAGTCACGCTTTAGCGCAACCCGTGCTTTCTCCCAACTTCCCAGTGATTGCTCTGCTTAGTCTACAACACTAAGTATCGATTCGGTGAACGCAAGAGACCACAACCAAAGTCCTTATCCGCAAGGCAAAAGTCCTTTTCCGAAAGGCTAGAGAAGAACCCTGTGACGAGGTTGGTGCTCTCCTCGTCCACAGCGCTTGAAGAAGAAGTCAGGTCAAGGGACTACCCCAACGACTGCACCCCGCGGTGCTGGCACGCCTGCGCAATCACTCGCTCAAAAGAGACAGTTTGCAAGCCAACTGGTTTTGG